>NC_025999.2:65859532-65875508 GCF_000442705.2 Elaeis guineensis
TCTTGAATCAAAAAACTATAGTATCTATCCAACTGACATAGTACTTTACTGGATCTCCTCAAAGATGCCTCTATATTGGGCTCTAGATTTGATCTAATCAAATCTAGTTCTGTATGTTCAGTTGTTTGTATCGATTCTTCTACCTGTCGAATTTTATCAAGTTCAATCTTAGTGGCATTAATTTTTTTCCTACATAATTCTTTTTTCAAAAAGACTACCCTATTACTGATGAACACCTTTTGTTCTTCAGCTAGGTGGAAGTAATAACCCCTAGTTTCTTTCAGGTACCCAATAAATAAATATTTGTCAAACCTAGTTCCGAGCTTATCTATTTTTAAATATTTGACATAAGTCAGACATGTCCAAATCCTAAGATATAAGAGTACTATCTTACATCCTATCAATATCTCATATGGTGTTTTATTTACAGACTTACTCAAAATCTTGTTAAGTATATAACAAGCTGACTCAACAGTATATCTCCAAAAAGAGATCCACAGACTTACAAAGCCTATCATAGATTAAACTATGTCTAATAAAGTTTGATTCCTCCTTTCTGACAATCCATTGAGTTGTGGTGTTTCAGGAGGAGTCTATTGTGAGAGAATCTCATTCTCTCTAGATATATCATAAACTCGCTGGTGAGGTATTCACCTCCTCGATCAGATCGAAGAGTTTTAATACTCTTTTCAATTTATTTTTCAACTTCATTATGAAATCTTTGAACATTTTAAATGATTTAGATTTATACTTCATAAGATAGATGTACCCATACTTTGATAGCTCGTCAGTGAACATAATGAAGTAATAATATCCACCTCTGATACTTATGTTTATTGGTCCATATACATCACTATGTACTAGACATAGAACATCACCACCTCTTTCACCCTTTCTAGTAAAAGGTGACTTAATCATCTTCTTAAGAAGACAGAATTCACAGACCAACAATGATTCACAATCATTGACTTCGAGGATTTCCTCTTTAGTTAACCTGTTTATCTTGTTCTTATTAATATGACATAGTCTATAATGCCAAAAAATAGATATCAGAGATATCATCTAATCTAGGGTATTTGTTAGATGTATACACTACATTAACAAGCTGTGATAAAATATAAATATCATTCTTTAATTATCCTGTCATTATAGTAATACCATTTATAATGATATCACAATAATTTTTTTTATTGATAAATAGTAACCATCTTTGGCTAAAAGGTTTACAGAAATTACATTCATAAAAAAATTAGGACAATAGTGACAATTACTTAATACAATGACATTTAAATTGAAGACAAGCTTGACAATTCCTAAAGGTAGAACTGAAACTGATCTTTCATCTCTAACATTCAGAAATCTCTCACCATCCTCAAATCTTCTACTGACCTGAAGTCTCTACAACGAATTGCAAATGTTAATGGGACTTTCAGTATCCAATACCCAGATCTTAGTATCACAAATAGAGAAGTTACAAGGTATTATCATATAATTATTTTGACCAACAACTGCTTGCTTCTTTCTCTTATTATGCTTGTTTGGATCAAGAAAAGTAATATATTGAGGATAATTCCTCTTCCAATGATCCTGCTTCTTACAGTAGAAGTACTCTGCCTAACCTTGGTCGGCCTTGGACTTTTTGGTCTGATTGGGCTTAGATGCCCCGACGTGCTGCACCTTCTTCTTATTCTTCTTCTTTTCTTTCTTAAAGGGACGACACCCAGAAAAGAACCCTCCCACTATATTCATCGGCTCCTTGTGGAGCTGATGATCCTTTTCAAAGGTACAATCCCAGTAAATCATGATAGTTTACTACAGGTTTAGTCATTCTATAATGACTAAGGAAGGAGAGGTAGGATTTGGGTAGAGAGTACAGAATCATATCTTTCCCAAGCTGCACATGCAAGGGAAATCCGAGTTTGCTCAAACACTCTATCTACTCAATCATGTATAGTACATGATCGGTGACCGACACCCCCTTCCTCATCTAGGTGTTGAAGATTGCATAAGAAGTCTTATGCCTCGCAACCTTGTTAGAAGTATCGAAGGATTCGTTCAACATTTAAAGTATTTCCTCCAGCAGAGCATCCTAAAATTTGTGGCTGAACTCATCGTTCATAGCCGTCCGCATAATACAACGAATCATAGTTCGATCATTGAGCCACTTTTGATAAGTATCTTGGACTGCACCATGAGCATTCGAAGTGGGCTCCTCAGGTGTCGGATCTGTAAGAACATACAAGATCCGCTCGTGCTCCATGACTATCTTTAGTTTTTGATACCAACTATCGAAATTGAGTCCCGTTAGTTTATCACTATCCAATAGTGATCGAAGCGATAGTGTACTAGCCATAACTAAAAAGAAAACAAAGATCTATTAGTATATGAATTATTTAATTCTAAAGATTTAAATTTTAGTCTAAAGGTTCTCCCACTATTTTATATGAATTGATAATCTCTACCTCCAATTTGAGAAATTACTTTAATTTCTTAGCAGGTATTAGAATCCACACAGACTGCATACGGGTCCGAGTGTGGCTCGGCCAACCCCTATGCACCTATGGGTAGGTTCTTAATCAATTATTTTTTCAAGCAATTTTTAGTATTGATTTTGCCTCAGGCACATCTTCAGCAGGCATGTGGCACCTCCATTGAAAGTCCTAGTTAGGTCCAACTATTAACATAACAAAATTCAGTGCACCTAACTAACGAGTGATTAGGCTCGAGCGTGGCTCAACCAACCTGATTATCCATCAAAAAGTCATGGCTGAGTTATCATATTATGAATGATAATTTTAATAACCAGATAAGCATCAAACATATAACGCCTCCAGTGATCATCTAAACTAATAATTTAGAGAATTTAGTTAAATATTTTAAAAAAGAGAAGAGATTAACCAATACTCAATAGTCCTCCCATTGATTACATCAAGTTATTAAAAGAGGACTAGAGACAAGGCTGGTTGAAGGACACCTAAATCAGTCATGCTGATTAACCTTAATGGCGTGGGTCAACTCGAATCACTAATTAACCTAATCGAAATCAAATCGACCATATTGGCTAGGTAAGTGGACATCGATGGGAGGGTCTTCATTTTTTTTCTTAGTTAAACACCAATATAGTTGGTCAGAAAAGAGAACAGTCTCAATTAAAAATCTCTTTCAGCCACTTGCCTTTGACACCAATTGATTTATCAATTTCATTTTGATCAGCCTAATGACTCGGGCTCGGCTACTGAGCCACAATCAGGTCCATTTCATAATCCAAGATATGGACTTGATCAAGCTATAACTATTGAGTTTGATCTAAAAAAATTTTGATTTAATCTAATTCAATATTTAATTAGATTTAATCAATTTATCTAATTAGTCTATATTACATTTGATTCTAACCCTAGGTCTAACCCAGTTAAATGATCTGATTTAAGCTAACCTATTGCCCATGATTTATGAAATATCTTTAGATCTTTCATTCTCAAACCTAGATCTTTAATTTTCATAACTTAATTCTCAATTAAGTATATGAACATTAGACATTGAAATAGTTTCATATTATGAAATCCTTTTTAGATCTAATCTAAACATGATTTCATATAAAATAATTTCAGATTTGAACTTGAATTTATACTTTATATAAATCATTAATTTCAGATCTAAGAATTCATGAAAACCTTTTCAAAAACTCAGATCTGTATATGAACTAAAATCTAGTTCAAAACAATCTAAAATTTCATAAAAATTCTATTCAAAACAGAACAAAAAAACCATTCAAAAATGGATCTAAAATCTATGCCAAAAATTTCTACAAAATCTATTCTAAACAGATCTAAAGTGCATGAAGAATTTGTTCAAAATAAATCTAAAAATCTATTCAAAAATGGATCAGAAAATACATGAAAAATTTGATCAAAACAAATTTATGATTTTAGATTTCAGCATTAAAAATCAGCACGAACTAAGATAATCTTTTTACAATTCATGTGATAATGAATAAATTAATTTCAAATCTAATATATCAAATACTAGATCTAAATTAATCTAAGATTGTTTTGTTATTTTTCTTCATGAGATATCACAAGTGGCACCCCTACACGTCATAAGAGAATCTTATCGAATGGGAAGAGAGGATCTTTAAATCCTACTTGCTTTTATGATCGGACAGTCATGGTGATGTTCGCAATCGAAGTATTAGACTACTAAGATTTTAAGTCTAATATATCTTATATAAAATAGATTAAATTCAGATCTATATACATAAATATTCATGTCATAAAGAACCTAGGCTCTGATATCACTGAAAAAAATTATAGCTAGGCATTTCATGCATGCAATTTCAAAACTTTTTTGAAATTTTACACAACGAAAGACATATAAATTAATCTCATTAATCTATCATACATATGATCAGATCAAAAACTACGTATGCTAGGATCTATGACATGATATGATGCACATGTAAAATTTGAAATAAAAAAATAGCAAGCATAGATCACATTAATGCATATGGTAGATCATATCTACAATATGTATGAGTTCAAAACCCAATACTTGAGTGTGGATAGAGGATCACCACATTTGAAAATCATGATAATGGGTTCTTCCTGATGTGAAGCAACTGCACAAAATGTCTGACCTCTGCAGGACGTCCACACGAAATCCTGATGCTGATCAACCTCCTTGGAGTGCTAGCTCCTCACAGAGATCATTGGATGGCTGATCCATGATACTTCTTCGAACCACTTAGACTCTTCCAGAGGAGAAGAAAGCTGTTGGAGGATCAAATGGAGGAGGAAAATGAAAATAGTAACTGCTATTTTCTCTCTTCCCAAAATCTTTACACTAAGAATTTAGAAACCCATGCCTTAAAGAAACCTCACGCCCCAGAACTTTCTCTCAGTTTTTCTCTTAGTGAAACACTTCTCCGATCACTCTCAAATTTTTTTTTGCACATGCCCAAAAACCAGCCTTCTTAAGGTTGGCATCCATAGGTGGATAAGGATAAGGGGAGTTAGAGTTTGAACTTGAATTCAAAGTTAAATCAAATTTAAAACTTGAATTCAAAGTTCAACTTGAATTCAAATTTATAACTCTCTTATCTTTATCCAACCACTTATGCATGGAGAATGGGGTGAGAAAACACCTTGGGCATGAAAAAAAATTCATGCAAATTCAAAACTTGCATGAGAGATAGATGGGCATGGGTTTGGGTGGCGGAAGGGAAATTTTGTTTGAATTTAATTCAATCCAATCAGATCCTGATCCAAATTAGATTTGGTTAGATCCAATTAGATAATTGAATCTAATCTAATTAAATACTAAATAAACTCGATTAAATCTTATTTCAATCAAAAATTAATCGAGTCTAAGTCCTGATCAAATCAGGAATCAATCTTCCTTAGTGATTAGGTCATCTTATAACTTAATCGGATTAAACCTAATCGAATCTAATTCAGTTAGATTTGATCCAAACCTTATTGTTCAATCAAATTGAGTTAATCAATAATTTAATTATTAATTAATCTTTCATTAATTCACTAACTCTAAGTAAATTATTTTATTGCAACTTTTACATGAGGTTAATCATCAATCATATTGATGATTATACCTTTGAATGATTCATAATCATTGATCAGCCATCAGATCTGACAGAAATTTATATTGCATATGACCCCATAGGTTCAAATCTAAGCTGGTAGCACAGGAATAAATTTTTATACTAATCGAAGTAATTATCTAGCAATAATACCCGACGTTCGGATAGGCCGAATGATTGCAAAGCAATATTCAAGAACTTTTGACATATGGTTACCGTATAATTTATCCCTTTGACCCTCAATACTTAGAATGACTTCAGAGTTAAATAGTCAACTCTTAATTAATACATCCGAATTGTGTCTGAATCTTATAAATCCTGTGACTCCTCACAAGAATTATTCTGACCAAGATTTTACTAAATTGAAATACATTATAGCATTAACTTCTGAAACCAAGAGTGGTCAATTCCATCTTGACTCACACACAGACTTCATAGATACTTGATTGTGCTAAAAAATCTTTCGTCACTCAATTAAAAATTCAAATAATCCGATACCAAAGTATGGTGAGTTGCTTGCAAGTCACCGTGATGATCTCAGATCTTAGAGACACTTATACCTATATCCTTTGTGAGCAACTCTTGATAGTAGAGCGCTCTACAGTTTCATCACTTTCAATGAGATGTACTCTTACATCTCACCTGTATGCCATGTCAGTGTCACAACACTCTTTGGTTATGAAGACAACCAATCCATATGACATACAATAATCTATACTTGATAAATATTATCATCCTAATAATAACATATCATTTGATCGCAAACAAGTTTAAGAACTATATGATAAATCCTCTTTTATCGATTGAAAGTAGTTCTAAAGACTCCATCATAATATAAGAGTTCAATAAGAAAGATATAAAATTTATGATGAAAATATCAAATAATTTTTATCAATCAATAATTCATATATAAATTACAAGGAGCGCAATCATTTACAAATAGATGATTGGCTTTAGGACACATTTTCCAATGTAATATGCTTATATCTTTAAGCCCTTGAGATTAATTATGTTATAAAATCTTGAATAGAATAAAATTGACTTTTTAAAACCTTTTGATACATTTAAAAAAAGGAGAGAGACTATTTATGAAAAAGAAAATAGATCATCTTTTGAATAAGTTTTTAATAAAAATTATCTTTTGAGCTAAAAGTGATATGTTTCTTTTACCTTGAAATGATTTAGTATCCCAATTCTGGTTTTTTATGTCTATGTACCTTAATTTCAAAATTGATCTAAAAGTTTGATTGATACAATCTTGATTTTGATGATTTTGAAAATAAAATTTTTCGATAATATCAAAAAGGTGAGAAGTTTAGTGGCATAAAATTGAGCATATGCTTGATTGTATACTTGTTTAAAAAATAAATTGAATGAACCTTTTATGGACTATATATTTTTGTAAAGGATATTTTCAAGGCATCTATTTGCTTACATCATGTATTTATAAATTAATGATGCAAGAAGAGTTAGATCAGTTTGAAAGAAATAATATTTAAAGGTTAATAGAAAGAGATAATAATTATCCAATTATTGGTACAAAATAGGTTTTTCAAAATAAACTAGATGAGCAGGATAACGTAATTAGAAATAAGGCTAGATTGGTTGCACAAGATTACAATCAAGAGAAAAAAATTAATTTTGATGAATACTTTGCATCAGTTGTTAGGTTTGAAGCTATTAGATTGCTCTTAATTTTTATATGTTTTATGAGTTTCAAGCTTTTTTAAATGGATGTTAAAAGTATATTTTCGAATGGATATATTGTGAAGAAAGTTTATGTAAAATGACTTTCATATTTTGAAAATTATGAATTTTCTAATCATATTTTAAAATTAAATAAGGCTTTATATAGTTCGAAACAAGCTTCATGTGTATGATATGATTGTTTAAGTAAATTTTTACTCGAAAATAATTTTTTAAAAGAAGTAGAATAGATACAACTTCTTTATTAAAAGAAATCAAATAACTTTTTAATTATTCAAATCTATATTGATGACATAATATTTGATGCTACTAATGAGTTTTTATGTGAAGAATTTGCTAGATTGATACAGGAAGACTTCAAGATGAGTATGATAGGAGAACTAATTTTCTTTCTCGGACTCCAAATCAAGCAACCAAATGGAGGGATCTCATCAACCAAAGTAAGTACACAAAGAGAATCTTAAGAAAATTTGGTATGAAGAATGTCAAAAATATTTGCACCCCTGTGAGCTCAAGTTACTAGCTTGATCAACATGTAAAAGGTAGATGTTATTAATTTAATTCTAAGAAATCACATTTAATTGCTAGTAAAAAAATTTTCAAATAATTAATTGACACACAAAATCCTAGTTTATGGTTTTCAAAATTATCCTCTTTAAAAAATTTGATTGGTTTATGATTTTTCTGGATATAAATTAGATGGAAAATGCATAAGTGATACTTATCAATTTCTAGCAGTAAATTTGATTTCATGGTTTAGTAAGAAACAAAATTCAGTATTATCGTCTATAGTGGAAGCCAAATATATTGTGATTGAAAGTTGTTGGGCTCAACTTTTGAGGATCAAACAATAACTAAAAGATTATGGTAAAATTCATAACAAGATTTCTATTATATATGATAACAAAAGTGTTATAAATCTAACTAAGAATCCAATTCAGCATTGAAAATCAAAATACATAGAATTAGACATCATTTCATTAAAAATCTTGTATAAAACAATGATGTTTGAATTTATATCAACTAATAATCAAATTATTGATATTTTTACTAAACCCTTAAGTGAAAAAAAAATTGTTTGATTAGAAAAGAATTAGAGATTTGTGATCCATATAGTTAATTTTCTTAATACTAATTTCTTGAATGGCTAAGTTATTTTGAATTAATTTTATAAATTTTTAATTTATCAAATTTATGCCTATTGGAATGTGTACTGAAATGTGCATTTGATTGATTTTGATATATATTAAGTAGACTTATTGATTGCATCATAGTTTAGAAAGTCTATTTTTGAAATTTCTTTTATGCCAGACTGAACTGACTAACCTAAACACTTAGTTGACTCACCATTGGCCAATTAACTTATGAACTTAGTTGACCTAGATGTTGGGACTCAGCTTTTAATAGAAGTTCCAAGGGACCCCATCCTTTCATTCCTATTCCCTTAGCCATCCCTTTTCCAAAGTATTTGTCTTACCAAAATCAGTCCTCCATTATTGTTTTCACCTGATTTTTGGCAAGAATTGATCTCCAAATGGCTCCGAAGAGGCAACTAGCATACCAGATGAAGAGGCCGTGTCATCACCCTCCACCAAAAGCTCATGTTCCCAAATCTTCCAAGGAGAAAAGAAGAATAGAGTTTAGAAGATTAAAACCCTAAGTTGGGAATACTTATGAAGATTGGACTTATCTACTTATCCTAACTTAGTTTAAGAATTTATTGTAAATGTGAAAGTTAGATTTGATAGCATTGAGTCTAAAGTGAAGAAAGTTATAATCACACTTAATACAGACTGACTTAGATGTCTCCTCAAGACATCCATTAATAGTTCAGATCGGTTGGAAGATAATTGCAGAAGTTTGCAAATTATGTTAGCCAAGAGATGAAGGGATTATTATTGTTATGCATCACATTAAACTACAAGAAAAAAAAAAAATTACCAACCAAAATATAATTTGGTTACAAAAATTATATTTTTTATCAATCAAATTATAATTATTTATGGTTAAAAAAAAACATCCGTGTTGTTTCAAATATCTCACAAGGAATTGACAACCATTTATTTTATTTTGATTGAAAAAAATCAGCACCAAAATTATTCATGGCTAATTACAATTCAGTCATAATTTTTTTTATTTCTCACTCAAAATTTTAGTAGCTAAAACTATTAATGATCAAATGTTGTTGCGTCGCCAAAAGTTTTTGATTTTCCGACAGTGTTGGTCGCCAAATTAGAAAAAAAAAAAAAAAAAGCGCGCGCCCCTCACACGCCACCCATAATTTTCACGGCTCCCGCGACTCCACTCCCACTCCCTCGTGACTCATGACTCACGCCCTCTCTCCCTCCCCCTCTCCTCCCCCTCTCTTTCTCCATCTCACGCCCTCTCTACTCTCTTCTATGCCCTCTCCATCTCACGCCCACTGCTCTCACATTTTTTTCCTTCTCATTAAAAACCCTAGAAATCAAATCCGAGTTGAGGGAAAGGAAGGGTTTTTCTTCGGTTTCGTCCCCATCATGTAAGCGGCTAAGATATTCAAAGAAGTAGATGAGACAAAGAAGGCACACTTGGTTGGGAAGAGAAGAGACCCAGCTCTCTCAAAGCAATCAGCCAGGCCCGGGATAACGGTTGAGTAATAAGAGCCCACAAAACGCTCTGCAATCAAAATAGAATCGAACCAGAGGCCTCCATTAGAGAAGTACTTGAGAAAGATTGACTGCTCAGCTCTCTTTTATCTCCGACACTCTTCAAATAGTGAGCATATATACGCCCTTTGATGGGTGAACGCTAAGTGCTCCAGGTCACCTTCTTATCCCCAAACACAGGTTTTCTCTTTTTCTAATTTGGCTTTTTTATTTTTATTTTCTATTTTTTATTTTTTTAGTTTCTCCATTAGGAAATTTGTTTGTTTCTGAGTTAGTTCGAGTGTTGGTTATTTTATTATTCTTAATGCTTGCATGTTTGCAGTCCCATTTCCTCTTATTGATGTTTATACTGGCATTTTACAGGACATAGTGTTCCATCCTGTTTCACTCACTTGTGGCCATATATTCTGTTTTATGTATTGTTGTTCTGCTGGATCCGTGTCGATTGTCAATGGGCTAAAGACTGTGGATCCTAAAGCAAAATGTCCTTGATGTCAACAGGTGCATTTCTTTCTTATTTTCTTCTCTCTATGATTGAATATATGCAATGTCTGAATATATCTGCCTACAATGTCACATTAGAGTGGAATAATGTTCCTTAAATCATTCAGCAAAAAAAAAAAAAAGAAAATAGAAATATCAACCTGATATGATGATTGTTCTTGATTTGTAACTTCAGGCAGGAGTATATGCTGGTGCTGTACACTTAGATGAGCTAAACATCTTGTTAGACCGAAGGTATAGTTTTATTGTCACGCCCCCGACCCAAGATTTTAAATCGAGGGTCATGGCAACCGCCGCATACTCATAGAAAACTCTTCCCATAAGCATGCAAGGCATCTTATCATACTATCCTAAAACAACAGCGGAATAATTAGTCAACAATTTAAATCTAAAATGTAACGACCTAAACTTTTTCTTTAATATATTAATAAATTCAACAACGATTCAAAGGCTTTGCATCAAATTCAATAAGCCTTTCAACATAAAATAAAAGTATGAAGATTCTGCTTCTGATCACTTTTTCATTTATATCTTGTATCATCTTAATTCTTCAACATCTGTAAAAACAGTAAAATAGGAGGTAATGAGCTAGACAGCTCAGTAAGCAATGATCACTTGTCAACAGATTTCATCAGGCATATAAATAAATAATCATTTATAGAAAATAAGCATATAGAGTTCATCAATTCGAAATCAATTTCAATTATGAAATATAATTCATGCCAAATTCATTTCTTTTTCGAAAATTCAAGTTTCTTTCAAGATTTCAATTTCTTTTGTTTTTCAATTTTTTTTCGTCAACCATGAGCTATGACCACATTTTCCCTGTGGCAGGGTCATAATACCGCGTATCTGCTTGCGGTAGGCTGTGAATCATCTGGCAGTCATGTCCTTTGGAACCGCTGGTCTCGCTGGCGGTTTGTCGCTGGTCTCTCTGGCGACATGTCGCTGGTCTCGCTGGCGACATAAACCCTCAGGACAATCAATTGCCAACGTATATGCCCCCATTGGCAGAGTCCTTTACATAGTCAGGTTGTCAATTCTTATTGTTTCTTATATCATAATTCTTCATAAATCATGTTTCATATTCTAATTTCGATAATAAAACATATAATCATGTAGTATCGAAATCAATCAATATAATGCATCATGAAATTAATATATTCAATCATGCTTTATCATAACATTTCAAATAAGATATTTTAATAACAAAATACCATTCATCCAATTCATGCATCGTTTCACAAATCATGTCAGAAGAATACATTATAATTTGCCGATAAATCTAGAAAAAGTGAAACATTACTTACCTCAAACGTATTCCAATAAATCCACATAATTCTATAAATTTTCTTCCAAAAATTCTGTTCGTAGATCATATCGCGATATCCCATGATCAAACATCCACAATCCTATACAGAATCAATTTCAATAATTAGAAAGAATACGAATACTATATTTCAACGGTTTAAATTGGGTCCGATTATCTAATTTCATCTAATCAAAATCTAATTAGGATCTAAACGATCCAAAGTTTGACTATCAGATCAAATCGGATTCGAAGTGATAGGATCGAGATTTCTTCATCGATTTCATAAAATCAAGTGGAGAGAGAAAATCAGAGGAGAGAGAATTCATGAGGTATAATTCGAATTGATCAAGTGACACAATCCACATTACGATTGGTCCAATATCTCAATTGGTGAAATCAACATGATCAAATCAAGTCATGGCTAGATCGAAATCATGGATAATCAAATCTAAAGATTCATGGTCTGATTAAGGTGGGTGCAAGTACGCTGTCTGACAATCATGGATCAGGATTCTTCGTTAGAATCAGTCAGGACTATTGAAAGAATTTTCTCATTGATAAATCGATCAAGAGAGAGAAATCGATCGAGAGAGAAAAATGACTTTAGAGAGAGAAAATTCTAGAGAGAGAAAATTTTTAGAGAGAGAAAACTCATCTTGGATTCTTTAGGCAATATGATTCAACAAATTCGATCGATCAGATCAAATCATGCTAAGATTATCATGTGGACAATTCAATAAGATCATGAGAAATAAAATCTAAAAATACTTGATCTGATCAAAGTGGATGTCGGTGTACCGTCCGACGATCACGGATCAAAAATCCATCACGAGGATCATTTAAATTCATCATCATTCTTCTCAAAATTTTAGAAATCTTAAGAGAGAGGAATAATCTAGAGAGAAGATTCTAGAGAGAGAAAGTAGAGAGAGAAAGTCCAATTCTAGAGAGAGAAAATACTAGTTCAGGCTGAAGAGAGAGAGGGAAGAGAGAGAAACTCTCTTTCTCATATTTTATTATTTATCTCATTATTAATTAATTTTATTTTTCTCTTTCTTCTTTTCTTTCTTTCTCTC
The DNA here is from genome assembly GCF_000442705.2 of Elaeis guineensis. Lineage (NCBI taxonomy): Eukaryota > Viridiplantae > Streptophyta > Magnoliopsida > Arecales > Arecaceae > Elaeis > Elaeis guineensis. Next base: position 65,872,370 of record NC_025999.2, read on the forward strand.
TTTTTTTTTTCTTTTTCTTCATGGAAGAGAGAGGAGAGAAAATCCTATTTATTATTATTATATTATTATTATTTTATTTTTTTCTTTCTTTTTCTTTTTTTTTTCTTTTCCTTTTTCTTTTTCTTTTCTTTTTCTTTTCCTTTTTCTTTTCTTTTCCTTCTTCTTTTCTTTTTCTTTTTCTTTTCTTTCTTCTTCTTCTTCTTTTCTTCTTCTCCTGTGGACTTGTTTTGGGCTGAAACAGGGGACCCTGAGGTCCCTCGTTGGGCGGCCGGCCGGCGGTGCAGCCGGCGTGGGGCGGCCGTCGGCAGGAGGGGGTGACTCGTCGATAAGAAGAGGGCCAAACCGGTGGTCGGCGGTGACCACCGGCGACGGCAAAACGGTAAAAAAAGAAAATTCTTTCGCAACAAAATCCGGTGACTCCGGTCGCCGGCGAGCGTGCACATCGGCACGGAAAGGAAGAGGGAGAAGAGAGGAAGAGGAGGAGGCTTACCTCCGTCACCGGCGAAGCTTTTCCGGCGAGAAATTGGACGGCACAGCGACGGGTCTCTGTGAGAAATTTCCGGTGATTGCCGCCGTTTTGCCCCGGGATTTTTTGATAGGAAGAAGGGAGAAGGGTCTCCCCTTTAAATAGAACCAAAGGAGAGGAGTTTGACTCCTCTCCGGTGAGGTTTCCGACTCCGATTAGGAGCCGGTCGGGAGAAGAAGACTCCCTGTGGGAGTCTTCATCATTTTTTTTTTTTTTGTTTATTTGGGCTGGCTGGGCTATCACATTCTTCCCCTCTAAAAGAAATTTCGTCCTCGAAATTTTTTTTGCTTGAGTCTTCATAGTTTCTTACTTGAATCTCATCCATAAATATTCTAATTCTTGATATAAATTCATTCTTAAATCATTTCATAAGAAAAAGTTGGTACATCAAATATCTATCTGAAACGGAACCTTCATTTTCTTATTTATCAAGATCCACGTCTCAAAGATTTTCAATGTTTCAAGATTTCGAAATTATGATCTTATTTCCTGTAAAAATTAATATTCAATATCTCCTGACTCAAATTAAAATCAAATTTATCTCTTGTGAATAGAAAAAGGTCAATGTCTCTATTCTTGCATAAGAGCTTCATTCATCATCATTCATTCATTTATTTATTTCAAAATATTAACCACTCTTAATTTCAACCCATCATAAGATAGGAAAAACATACTTCTTATGAATCATATGATGACATCCTAATCAATCAAAATTCAAAAAAATATTCTCTTATTCGTACTTTCAAAGGTTGAAGATTTATCATTTCAATCTCATTCTCGAGCTTTTGATATTTTAATTCTCGATACAACTTCATCATTAAGTTATTTCATAAAGATCAATATCACCATTGTTGATTGAATCAATATCACTATTTCTAGTCATCGAAATTTTCTTACTCAAACCCTCAAACTCTTAAATATTCTAATTCTTGAAGCAAATTTTATCATTAAGTCATTTCATAATAAAAATCAATAACTCAAAAATTGATCTAAATCAAAACTATATTTTTCTTATAATCAAAATTAATGTCTCTATTCTAAGTAAGTATATCAATTTTCTTTATCTAAACATTAGCAACTCTTAATTAATCGATTCATTATCAAATTAAATTATAAATAACTCCAATCCATCTTTTGTAAAACAATCGTTAATATCAATAGATAACCTCAATCTTTTCCATTCAGTCAGAGAAATAATAATGATAAAAAAGTTCAAACTTCAAATTTCATTATACCCTGGAGATAAATATTTGAGTATAATAATCTAAGATCAAAATCATCATTCGATAAACAATCTCAAGTTCTTCCTAGTAATTAGAAAATTATAAAATTTAATTCTAGGATAGAAAAAATTTATCTCTAAATATTCTAAATCTAAAATCAAAGGTCCACTCATCCTAAAATTAGGATGCTAATTATTTTTGTAGCATAGTAGGTGGAAGCACTACTTTTAAAAAGTCACATTAGGATATCTAAAATAATTCAAAATTTTAAAATATTATTCTTTCTAATGTCAATAAATTTCTTGTATCAAACCATATCATTTATCATAATTCTTTGACTCAAAGAATCAACATTTTTGACTTACTCAAAGTAATCCAGATTACCATGCTTCCGCTGCGCACTCTGATGTAACAATCAAAATTTCTTAGCTTCACCAAAAAAATTTTGATCAAATTATTTCTTTATCTTATCAATAGAAAAGATCTAAAATTTTAAATTTCAATTGAAGTCAAAGATTAACTTTCGATTCTCATTCATACTTTTACTGATGTACAATAATCTTGATTAACCCTTGAGTCCAATATCATATTTAAACCATCATATAGATTTACTATAATCAATATGAATCAAATCTCAATTCTCATATCAATTCAATTCGATAATTTTCAAATAAAAAATCTTTATAAGTCAAATCAACGAGAAAATTCTTCGATGCTCCATCAAATTTGGGCATAATCTGAATATATATGAATTTCAAATCATTATTATTGTTATTTTTTTTTCTAAAATTTCTATCCTCAGAATCTTCAATATCTATCAAATATCCTTTCATAACAATCATACAAGCTTCAAAAATCAAATCTCCATTTAATAGTAGATTCAATTAAGGACCTCGTTAACAAAAGCAAAGGAACTCCATATCAATTCCTAAATCCAAAATTTCTAAATTATAAAATTCACATGAATCCCTTAGTCTGAAATAAATATAAATCAGATCTTTTATCTTAATCTGAAGATATCAATTTTTCATTAACAACCTCAACAATAATATCAGAAAATCTCTTGATCAACTTAGATACGAAGTCTTTAAATTAAAATTTCATACACATCATGTAGTCTCCAAGAGACATAATAAGATCCATTATTTAGATCTAAGGATGATGATTAAAACTTCCAGTATGATGAATATCCTATAATCTCAAAATCAATTTTATCAATAAGACATAGGTTTCTTTGCAATATCCTCAAATATGTATTCATCATAATATGCTACTTTATATATAATCCACATACCAAATTCAATTTCGATAAATATTCCAATCAAGCATCATAAAAGATTTTTCTTAGCCCATTCTGGAATAATATTTTATTATCAAATCTTTATCTTGC
>NC_025999.2:65875608-65894609 GCF_000442705.2 Elaeis guineensis
GGAAGACCACGCCCGGACTCCTGCGGGAGCCGGGCTTCGTCCTCGGCTCCAACGGCTGCAGACAAATTTAGTCCGGACTCCTACGGGAGCCGGACTCCGACCGCTGCCGAACTTCAGCCGATGGATCTGCACCCCCTGGCAGGCCACCATAACGGCCACGATTCTGCTCCACTTCCTGTGGCGGATTTCGCGCAGCTCCATCACTCCCTGACAGGCCGCAGTAACCATCACAGCTCTTCTCCACTTCCTGTGGCGGATTCCGCACAGCTCCACTACCCCCTGGCAGGCCACAATAACGGCCACGAACCTGCTCCACCTCCTGCGACGGATACCGGGCGATTCTCCCATCCGCTGGCAAGTCACGACAACGGACGCTGCTCCACTCCTCGCAACTGATTCCACGTGGCGAGCTACGGTGATAGCCACGATTCCGCTCCACTACCCTTCGCAATAAATTCCCCCTGACTATAGGCGGCCCACGACCAGACGGTTACAAACGTCGCCATCAATCCGTTACCTCCTCCGCCTATAAAAAGGGGGATCCAGATACGTTATTCTCTAAGCTCATTCCTTATCTCAAAACTCTGCTAAATTCTCCGTTCGAGCACTCCATTCTTGTTGAGGCAGAGAACTGACTTGAGCGTCGGAGGGTCTTGCCGGAGCAACCCCACCTCCGGTTTAGACTTCCTTTGCAGGTCCCGGCGGCGACCGCGGCTTCCCCGACTCCAGCTTCTCCGGCGCAAGCAGATTTTTGCACCAATAATAGTCAATCTCTCAACTAGAAGTAATATCATAATATTATTCTCACATCGAATTTGAACTTACGATTCACTTGAATAACCATAATGCACAATAAAATTTTATGTCAATCCTTTTGTGATTACTTTCGATCAAGATCTAACTAATCATATCATGATCTACAGATTATCCATCATATTTCAAACTCCATATGTCATAATCTCTTGCGATCTTTTTATACATAATCTCAATGTTTAACCAAATTTTTAAATATTTCTCCTACTACAATCATCAAAGATCTACACTATAATGTCCCTGGTGTCTATCCACTAACACCCATTCTATATCTGATTCTATGTTTCATAATTCATCCACTTATGCTCTGATACCACTTTAATTGTCACGCCCCCGACCCGAGATTTTGAATCGAGGGTCATGGCAACCGCCGCATACTCATAGAAAACTCTTCCCATAAGCATGCAAGGCATCTTATCATACTATCCTAAAACAACAGCGGAATAATTAGTCAACAATTTAAATCTAAAATATAACGACCTAAACCTTTTCTTTAATATCTCAATAAATTCAACAACGATTCAAAGGCTTTGCATCAAATTCAATAAGCCTTTCAACCTAAAATAAAAGTATGAAGATTCTGCTTCTGATCACTCTTCCATTTATATCTTGTATCATCTTAATTCTTCAACATCTGTAAAAACAGTAAAATAGGAGGTAATGAGCTAGACAACTCAGTAAGTAATGATCACTTCTCAACAGATTTCATCAGGCATATAAGTAAATAATCATTTATAGAAAATAAGCATATAGAGTTCATCAATTCGAAATCAATTTCAATTATGCAATATAATTCATGCCAAATTCATTTCTTTTTCGAAAATTCAAGTTTCTTTCAAGATTTCAATTTCTTTTGTTCTTCAATTTTTTTTCGTCAACCATGAGCTATGACCACATTTTCCCTGTGGCAGGATCATAATACCGCGTATCTGCTTGCGGTAGGCTGCGAATCATCTGGCAGTCATGTCCTTTGGAACCGCTGGTCTCGCTGGCGGTTTGTCGCTGGTCTCTCTGGCGACATGTCGCTGGTCTCGCTGGCGACATAAACCCTCAGGATAATCAATGCCAACGTATATGCCCCATTGGCAGGGTTCTTTACATAGTCAGATTGTCAATTCTTATTGTTTCTTATATCATAATTCTTCATAAATCATGTTTCATATTCTAATTTCGATAATAAAACATATAATCATGTAGTATCGAAATCAATCAATATAATGCATCATGAAATCAATATATTCAATCATGCTTTATCATAACATTTCAAATAAGATATTTTCATAACAAAATACCATTCATCCAATTCATGCATTGTTTCACAAATCATGTCAGAAGAATACATTATAATTTGCCGATAAATCTAGAAAAAGTGAAACATTATTTACCTCAAACGTATTCCAATAAATCCACATAATTCTATAAATTTTCTTTCAAAAATTCTGTTCGTAGATCATATCGCGATATCCCATGATCAAACATCCACAATCCTATACAGAATCAATTTCAATAATTAGAAAGAATACGAATACTATATTTCAACGGTTTAAATTGGGTCCGATCATCTAATTTCATCTAATCAAAATCTAATTAGGACCTAAACGATCCAAAGTTTGACTATCAGATCAAATCGGATTCGAAGTGATAGGACCGAGATTTCTTCATCGATTTCATAAAATCAAGTGGAGAGAGAAAATCAAAGGAGAGAGAATTCATGAGGTACAATTCGAATTGATCAAGTGACACAATCCACATTACGATTGGTCCAATATCTCAATTGGTGAAATCAACATGATCAAATCAAGTCATGGCTAGATCGAAATCATGGATAATCAAATCTAAAGATTCATGGTCTGATTAAGGTGGGTGCCAGTACGCTGTCTGACAATCATGGATCAGGATTCTTTGTTAGAATCAGTCAGGACTATTGAAAGAATTTTCTCATTGATAAATCGATCAAGAGAGAGAAATCGATCGAGAGAGAAAAATGACTTTAGAGAGAGAAAATTCTAGAGAGAAAATTTTTAGAGAGAGAAAACTCATCTTGGATTCTTTAGGCAATATGATTCAACAAATTCGATCGATCAGATCAAATCATGCTAAGATTATCATGTGGACAATTCAATAAGATCATGAGAAATAAAATCTAAAAATATTTGATCTGATCAAAGTGGATGTCGGTGTACCGTCCGACGATCATGGATCAAAAATCCATCACGAGGATCATTTAAATTCATCATCATTCTTCTCAAAATTTTAGAAATCTTAAGAGAGAAATAATCTAGAGAGAAGATTCTAGAGAGAGAAAGTAGAGAGAGAAAGTCCAATTCTAGAGAGAGAAAATACTAGTTCAGGCTGAAGAGAGAGAGGGAAGAGAGAGAAACTCTCTTTCTCATATTTTATTATTTATCTCATTATTAATTAATTTTATTTTTCTCTTTCTTCTTTTCTTTCTTTCTCTCTTTTTTTTTTTCTTTTTCTTCATGGAAGAGAGGAGAGAAAATCCTATTTATTATTATTATATTATTATTATTTTATTTTTTTTCTTTCTTTTTCTTTTTTTTTCTTTTCCTTTTTCTTTTTCTTTTCTTTTTCTTCTTTTTCTTTTCTTTTTCTTTTCTTTTCCTTCTTCTTTTCTTTTTCTTTTTCTTTTCCTTCTTCTTCTTTTCTTCTTCTCCCGTGGACTTGTTTTGGGCTGAAACAGGGGACCCTGAGGTCCCCTCGTTGGGTGGCCGGCCGGTGGCGCAGCCGGCGTGGGGCGGCCGTCGGCAGGAGGGGGTGACTCGCCGATAAGAAGAGGGCCAAACCGGTGGTCGGCGGTGACCACCGGCGACGGCAAAACGGCAAAAAAAGAAAATTCTTCCGCAACAAAATCCGGCGACTCCGGTCGCCGGCGAGCGTGCACATCGTCACGGGAAGGAAGGGGGAGAAGAGAGGAAGAGGAGGCTTATCTCCGTCGCCGGCGAAGCTTTTCCGGCGAGAAATTGGACGGCACAGCGACGGGTCTCCGTGAGAAATTTCCGGCGATTGCCGCCGTTTTGCCCTGGGATTTTTTGATAGGAAGAAGGGAGAAGGGTCTCCCCTTTAAATAGAACCAAAGGAGAGGAGTTTGACTCCTCTCCGGTGAGGTTTCCGACTCCGATTAGGAGCCGGTCGGGAGAAGAAGACTCCCTGTGGGAGTCTTCATCATTTATTTATTTATTTATTTTTTTTTGTTTATTTGGGCTGGCTGGGCTATCACATTTATTAAAGTGCTCAATGTCACATTTGCTTTAGTGATAAAGAATCTCCTCTCACTGCATGTCCTCAAACAGCTGTCCTGATTGCTGGGAGGAGCGACTTCAGTCTGAAAGCGTGGAATGTGTTTGTCGGACCAAGGGTCATTGGCAGCCCCAGTGCCGAGCATCTTTGGGTGTCTGATAGTAGCTCAGCTCATTCTGTCTTTTGCATTGCATGAACTACCTTTTTGCCAGTTTGACTATCACTTCCTGTTGGCTGTTGCTATCCATAAATAAATGAGCAATTATGGTCTGTGAATTCAAACTTAGTCTGCTCAGGTTTCATGAAGTCATTGAAACTGATTCATGCCATGTTTTAGTAGTAAATAGATTCTCTGATAAATGTTTGATGGCCATCATTGAGAATATAGATTGTATGATTGATGATTCTAAAATGATTCATTCCTCAAAATATAGAATCATGAGCTTCTTCATGTGTTAGGTAATGGAAATTCACCTATAGCACATCTTAAACACTTTCATGTGTTAGGTAATTGAAGCCCTTCTTTGTATCCATGAATCTCAATTCTCCTATTTTCTTCTTTTTTTTTTTTTTGATGGAAGCGGGAGGTGTTCCCACCCTGATTTATTAATCAAGAAGAGGATTACCTGGGAGTACAAAGGGACTTTGGTTGACCAAGGTCAACCATCTGGGGGGATAGTTTTAAAGTTTTGCAGGTTTGCAGATTGTGGTGTTTATAGGTTTACAGATGTGTGTTGTTTACTGATTTACAGGTTTTCAGATTCAGGTTACAGGTTTTCAGATTCAGGTTATAGGTTTTCAGCAACCAGGATTACAGGGAAAATAAGAAATAAAGGCAGAGATTTTTCCTCCTGTTTTCTTCTTGAACCAACCCCAGCCATAGTTTCACCTCTGATCTGTTTGAATATGTTCTTGGGAGCTGAACCATGTTCTGACCTGTTCCTTAGAAACCATGTATCAAATCTAAATTAGGTTCGCATCTATCCGTAGGTAGGAAACAATAAATGGGACTATTTTTCAGATTTGAGTTATACTCATCTTTGTAATTTGTACCATGCTTTGACTCGAAGCAGGAAACAAGGAATTCGCATTAGGAACTATGCTTGAAGTAGGAAACTTTCTAACTAAGAAGTTTTGTTTTCTTGCCTCATGCTTTTTGACGCTGAAGTTTTATCATGCTAATCAACATGGATTAGAAAATTGGGCCTCTACTTAGGCATGAGATGATGTATAGCATGTATATGTGGACCTATAATGCGGCTATAAGTTGAATTGTCTCTAATAAATATGAATGAGTATTAACATGACCAAAACATGGTTTGATAATAATCCTTTTGTTGCTGGCCAAGCAAAACAAGTCTTCTATCTCAATGATATCAAATTAGGAAAAAATTGGCTAGTTGTGCAAAAATTCCAACATCGGCATATATTTGATGTTTCAGAAGTTCGAGATGAAATCATGGATTTTAATGACACGTTAATTACTCATGATGAAGTGTATCAAGATAATGAGCTGATTGAGAATGATTCAATGGTTGAAAATCTAGATATAGGACTTTTGGTTAGAGGTTGTTATGGTGGTACCATGAGTATCTCGGATCAGCTTGTTATCGTGGGATACCTCAGGTCGTCGAGTTATTGCAGTGGCTACCGACTTAAGAACAGAGCTGAAGTATGTAGAGTTGAGCTATTAACTTACTACCTACTGCATGGTCTGCCTGGCACGTGAGCTGCTTTTGATACATCGGTCGACTTATTTCCTAATGTGTACAACAGCTGTCCAGTTTGAGTGGATAGGTTCAGAGAATCGTCTCTCTTGATTTTGCAGAAGCGATTAAGGGCTAAAATATCTCGCCCACAATGGCATGTTCAACGGCCCTGTAATCTTGGGTTTGTATGATCTTACAGCTGTTCAATCAGCTGTTTGACGATATTCTACATAAATGATCAAAGCCCCGAGGATCAAGCTAAGCAATCCCTTTCAGAGAACTCGTTGCTGCTCTCTTTGATCTTTGAATTTGACTTGAGCGTCGGAGGATCCTCGTAGGAGCGAAAATCTCTTGCTCGGACTTCTTTTGCAGGTCACTCCAGCACTCCTTGCGCAAGGATCAGGCGTCCACCTTCCGACCTAGTCAAAACGAGCAGCAACAGATAGAGAAAGGGTGTAATCTTCATTATGCCACTAAAGCGAACATCATCCCGACTCTCCAATGCCGCCGTCTTTCGTCGGGCGGAGAGCCAGTTCAATAGCCAAGCACAGCCACCAGCGATGGAGACTCCTCCGCCAATCCAATTAGCACTGATCACGGCGGATCAGTTCAATCTGCTTTTTCAACAGGTTCAGAATTTGACGGCCACTATTCAAGCAGTTCAGACTATTCTTGCACCTCAGGCGGTGCCGTAGTTTGCTCAGGCTGCCCCTGCACCTCCCTCAGCAGTGCAACCGACGGTTCTCTCGACGGTACCATCGGCACCTCCCACGGTGTTGCCCCCACTACAGCCAAAGCCACATATGCCTCCTCAGAGCCCAGAGAGGAGGCAGGCTTACCAAAGCCGTCCCAGAGCCCAACAGTCGGTCAGACGGCAATCTCCTAGTTCACAATCAGGATATGATTCAACCCTTGATCGCCATTCTCGTCAGTATTTCAAGGCTTGCATTGTCTGAGATCTTGCCATCGAAAGATGATTTCGGGTACTCAATGAGAGGATAAATAAGAAAATTGAGAATGCTCTTAACAATAACTCCTCGGCATGCCCTACGAGGGGTTCAATAGTGAGCCACCCTTCGCTCCGAGGATAGTGCAGGAGCCACTCCCTCGACATTTTAAGTTGCCGCAGCTCGAGGTCTATGACAGGACCATCGATCCCATCAATCATCTGGAGACTTTCAAAGCGGCAATGCTCCTCTAGGGGGCATCAGATGCCATCCTCTGCTGAGCGTTCCCTCCTACTCTTAAAGGGGCAGCTCGACAGCGATATTCAAGCTTGAAGGTGGCTTCTATCCACTTCATTGAGGAGCTGTGCCGGTCTTTCATCGGTCACTTTGTCAGCAGGCGACTGAAGGAAAAACCGACAGTTGTATGCATACAATTTTAAAATTTTCCGCAAAAATAGTTTAGATTAAATTATTTAATCTATATTACATGCATAAGATCATATCTAAACTACCAATAAAAGATCTATGACGTGAGTTTACATGCATTTAAAATCTGAAATAAAAAAAAATCTGCGATCACATTGATGCCTTAGATCAGATCTAACCCTTAGATCTGATCAGATGAGTTTAAAACTTATTACTTTTGCACGGGTCGATGATCGCCGCTGCTGATAAATGGGGTATCGAGTTCTTCCTGATGCTAAGCAGCCGTATAGAACGTCCGGCCTCTACGGGATGTCCACTCAAAGTTCTGGCACTGATCAGTCTCTCCGGGAGTGCTAGCTTGCACAGGGATCAACTTAATGGCCAATCTCGATCCTTCTACGATTCTCTCAGACTCTTTCGAGATTGAGAAGGACACCAAAGAGGAGGAAAGGTGGCGAAAGAATCCAAAAAGAAATCTCTCTTTTCTGTCCTTTCTATCTTCCCATAAAATCCTAGAGTAGAAACCCTAAGGAACCCACTCTAGAATTCATGCCCAAGAGGAAGCAGATATCCTCTTTCTATCGCACAGAAGGCCCGCCCCCTCTCAGAATTTTGATGCCCACTCAGGTACTTTCCACGATAATTCATTCATCAGATTTGTCGCACAAATCTGATCCATTTATGGTAGGCATGGAGAAGAGGATGAGATCAAGTTCAAATCAAATTTGAACTTGAATTTAAACCAGGATAAGGATCAAGTTTCAAGTTGAATTCAAATCAAATTTGAATTCAATTTAAACCAAATCTAATCCTTATCCAAGGTGCTCTGAGAGTGGACGACAAATCTCTTCTGGGCGTGAGAAACCTTCACGCAAAACCAATTTTTGCATGAAGAATAGATGGACGCAAAGATAAGGTGGCGTTAGGGTTTTGGTTCAAATCCATTTGAACTTGCAATTGATCCAATTAGGTTCTCAACCAAACCAAGTTAGGTTAGATCCAATTAGACCATTGAACCTAATTTAATTAGGTAATAAATTATCTCGATTAAATTCTAATCAAATTAAAAATTAATCGAGCTCAAGTCTCGATCAAATCAAGAACTGAACATCCTTAGCAATTAGGTAATCTTATAACCTAATCGGATCAAACCTAATTGAATCCAATTCAATTAGACTTGATCAAGCCTCAATGCTCAATCAAATTGAGCTAATCAGTAATCTAATTGCTAATTAATCCTCTTATAATTCATTAATCCTTAGCAAATTAATTTATTGCAACTTTTGTACAAGGTTAATCATCAATTGAATTGATAATTATATTTTTGAATGATTCTCAATCATTAATCAGCCATATGATCAATCAGAAATTTTTTTTGAGTGTGACCTCATAAGTTTGAATCTAAGCTGGTAGCATAGGAATAATTTTTTGTACTAATCGAAGTGATCTAGCAATGATACCTAACGTCTGGATAGGCCGAATGATTGCAAAACAACATTGAAAAATCCATTGGCATATGGTTATTGCATAATTCATCCCTTTGACCCTGAATGCTCAGGATGATCTAGGGTTTAACTGTCAACCTTGAATGAGTCATCCACATTGTATTTCAACTTTTCAAATCTACACATAGATTACCCCGATCGAGATTTTACTGAATTAAAATACAGTGATGCACTCTTCTATAATCTGGAGGGGTCAATTCCATTTTGATTCATACACTAACTTCGCAAGTACTTGACTGTGTCTAGAAAGCTTTCATCATTGAATTAGAAATTTCGATAGTTCGATACTAAAGCACAGTGAGTTGCTTGCAAGTCACCGTGGTGATCTTAAATCGGAGGGACACTTATACTTATATCCTTTGCGAGCTATTATTGATAGCAGAGTGCTCCGTATTTGATCACATTCAGTGAGATGTACTCTTACATCTTACCTACATGCCATACCAGTGTCACCATACTCCTTGATTATGAAGACAACCAATCCATATGGCATACAATGACCTACATTTGATAATCGCTATCGTCCGAGTAATAATGTATCGTTTGGTCGCGAACAGGTTTAAGGACTAAATGATATATCCTCTTATATCGATTATAATAGTCCTAAGGACTTCATCATAACACAAGAGTTCAAAAAAAAATGCACACAATATGATGAAAAAATCAAATAATATTTATTAATTACAATTCATATACAATTTATATACAAGAGCACAATCATCAACAGGTTGACGATTGGCTTTGGGACAATTCTCAACAACTTTCATTTGGACTAATGCCAATGGGTACAGTATCGTATATTCATTTTCGATTTATGATCTTCGAACTCTTTAACACTGAGGACTTTAGTAAATGGGTCGGTCAGGTTCTCCTTTCTGTCGATCTTCTGAAGCTCGATGTTATCTCGATCTACGATCTTTCGAATAAGGTGGTAATGACGCAGAATATGCTTGGTGCATTGATGGGACTTCGGTTCTTTTGCTTGAACAATGGCTCCAGTGTTGTCGCAGTACAACAAGATAGGGCCATCAAGGGAGGATGTCACTCCGAGCTCGCCGATGAACTTCTACAACCACACAGCTTTCTTCGCAGCATCGAATGCCGTGATATATTCCACCTCGCAAATAGAGTCGGCCATGGTGTGCTGCTTGGAACTTTTCCAACAGATTGCTCTACTATTTAGGGTAAAAACATATCCTGACACGCTCTTACTGTCGTCATGATCTGATTGAAAATTGAAGTTTGTAGATCCCACAAGTTTTAAGTCATATTCTCCATAAATGAGCCACTGGTTCTTAGTATTTCTCAAATACTTAAGGATGGTCTTTACGACCTTCTAGTGGTTCTCATCTGGATCAGACTGGTATCTACTCACTATCCCTAATGAGTATGTCACATCCGATTTCATACATGTCATGGTGTACATAATAGACCCCACTATCGAAGCATATGGAATTCTACTCATACACTCTCTTGAGGAATTATCGGACAATCCCTCTTTGAGAAAGATTTCATGGTCTATGGGAAGATAATTTTTCTTAAAATTCTCCATACTGAACAGTTTCAGCACGATATCAATGTACATGGACTGAGACAATCCAAGCAACCTTTTAGATCTATCTCTATAGATTTTCATCCCTAGGATGTAGGATGCTTCTTCCAAGTCCTTCATGGAGAACTGAGATGACAGTCAAATCTTTATTCTCTATAATGCAGGGACGTCATTTCCGATTAAGAGAATATCATCTACATACAAAACAAAAAATACAACCACAAAATTATTAATTCATTATATATACAGGGTTCTTCTCCATTCTTAACGAAGTCATACGTTCTGATCATCTTATCAAAATGCATGTTTCAACTTCGAGATGCCTGTTTCAATCCATAAATTGATTTCTGAAACTTGCATACCTTAGATTCATTTATGGATGTGAACCTTTCAGGTTGTATCATATACATCTCTTCTTCCAGTTTTTTTATTTAGGAAAGCTGTTTTCACATCAATTTGCCAGATTTCATGGTTCAGATGTACTGCTATCGCAAGCATAATCCGAATAGATTTAAGCATTGTCATTGGAGAAAATATCTCATCATAGTCAATACCATAATATTGATGATATCTCTTAGCAACCAGATGGGTTTTATAGGTCTCCATCTTTCTGTCTGCATTCCTCTTTTTTTGAAGATCTACTTACACCCAATGGATTTTATCCCTTCAGGTGGGTTAACCAATGTCCAGACATCGTTGACGTTCATGAACTCTATTTCGGACTTCATGGCTTCTAGCCACTTATCGGAGACAGATTTCTGCATGGCATCCATGTAGGTGATCGGATCCTCATTGTTTTCATTGAGTTCAACAGGATCATCATTCTAGACTAAGAAACCGTAGTATCTATCTGGCTGATGTGGTACTCTACCGGATCTCTACAACGGATTCCGGATTTGATTTAATCAAATCCGATTTTATGGGTTCACTAAATTGTGTCGGTACTTCTATCGGTCAAACTTCATCAAGTTCAATTTTAGTGGCATTAGTTTCTTTCTCAAGAAATTTTTTTTTCAAAAAACTGTCTTATTGCTGATGAACACCTTTTGTTCATCAGCAAGATAGAAGTAATATCTCTTAGTCTCTTTCGGGTACCCAATAAATTGATACTTGTCAGATCTAGATCCAAGCCTGTCTGTTTTCAAATGCTTGACATAAGCCGGACACCCCCAAACCCTAAAGTGAGAGAGTACTGACTTATGTCCTATCCACATCTCATATTCGACCCAAATTTAAAATCGACTTGACTACCATTGATGTTCTTTTGCTTGGAACACTCCTTTCGACGATTGGAACTAAGTTCACAACTAAGCCTAGTATCCTAAATTAGCTTATGTGCTGAATAAGAGTGTGCAATCGCAAGTGAAAGGTAGAAAGTAAGAAGATGAATAAACTTTATTCATTCATTCTCGGCAAAATGTTTACAATGAGAGTTTTTACAACGACCTTGGAAGGTCTAGGTACAAAGCAAAAGAGGAGAAAAAAGTCTTAAGAGGCGGTGCCTGGAGCTGGGATGTCCATCGCAGGTACATCGACTGTAGTGGGTTTCCAGAGCTCATCCAAAAAATCCAGATTTAGTTCTGGATACTTCGCAGCAACCCTGTTCTGGACCAGCTGCTTCCCACTAGCATAGGCATCAGCAAAAAACTAGATTTTCTCATCCTCGTATTCTACCGACGCCCGAAAATACACAATGGCCCTGGAGGCGGCCTTTGCTGCCTTCTTCTCTGCTATCTCTAGCTGAGCTTCAAGCTTCTTTATGTTCTCTTGCAATCGGGAGTTCTCCTCGACAGCTCCTCTTAGCGCCGCTTCAGCGTCTTCAGCTCTTCTTTCGGCGGCATTAGCCCTCACGGAGGCTTCTCTGGCCTTCCTTTTATATTTGTCTTTCGTACCCTTGAGCATCTCGACGTCGGCTTGGTGCTTCCTTGCCTCAGCCGAGAGCTCGATGCAACTCTCCATGTACCCATTTAGATAATGGGCAAGCTATTAAGAGAAATCTCTTATTAGTGAATGTGATAAATGTATGTTTAAAATAAATAGTTGCAAAAACCTCGACTTACCTAGATGAAGCTCTCCATGGCTTTTCTCCTCACCTCCCTATGCGGCTTGGTTAGCAGCTTGATTGCATCGGCTGGGAGGAGCATATTGGTGAATAGCTCGTGCGCTAGCCGATAGTCTTCTAAGACTGAAGCCTCGAGCCTTAGTGTAGCTGGCACGGTCTCGGATTTCCTAGCCTCTCCAGTTGGCTCGTCCTTCAGAGAGAATGCGATGACAGGAGTCGGCAAGCTCAGAATTATCTCTTTAGGGGTTGGTAGACTCAGGATTGCCTTTTCGGAAGCTCGGCTCGTTTGGCTTCTTTGATCTCCATCAGAAGTCGAAGAGATCGAGCCAACCCTTGCAACTCTGAGGTAGCTGGCACGAGGAGGCTCGAGACCCTCAGACCCAAAAGCTGGCAGCACAGGGGGACGTCTAATCTTGATTAGGGTGCTTCGGCCATCCGCAGGTTTAGCTTCCCTTTTCCAATGGACCTGCTTTTTCAATTTTTTCGTCAAATTTAGGCCTGTCTCCGCAATCATCTCTGTAAGGCAAAAACCGAACGGTTAGTGTGAAAGCGAAGTAAACAAAGGAACACATGGCTTCAAAATAGAAAATTTATATGCATCTTGAGGAGCAGTTTGGCTGATGTCGGTGTTGAATAGCATTTGCACCAATAGAAGTTCCTTTAGCACCGGAACCTTGAAGTTATGCAAGCTCTCCACTTCCTGCCTCAGGCATTGATCCAATAAAGCTCTTTTAGCATGGCCTCTTGGGGTCACTCCAGGCGACGAACTCCCAGTCCTTACCGGACGTCTGGGAGATGAAGAAGAATCGCTCCTTCTAGCCATGGACTGCGGTGGGAGCATCTTGTATTAGCGGTCTGACATTTTTTTTTCTTCGCGTCGTCACGTACCACCACCTGTGCGAATCCGGATGCCTCTTGATGCTGAAGAAAGAAAAAAAGAGCACGACACTGGGATCAATCCTAGCCAGCACACATACCATGGTAAAGCCGCAGATATGTCGCCATGAGTTTGAAGCTATCGAACACGGCAACATCTCGAGATACTGGAGGAGAGTTGTGAAAAAGGGATGGAGAGGAAGCCTTAGCCTAGCCAGGAAATATTCCTTATAGAGGCTCATTCGGCCCAGGGAAGGATGGCAAACTCGATCACTCGGCCCTAGGATTTCTAGTTGAAACCTCGGTGGGATTTGAAATTGCTTGTGAAGCAGTAACACATCCCATTTTGTTAGCTCAGACCGAAATTCCAGTGGGGCGAAAGCGGAGTCTCCATAGGCCATATCCTTGGCAGGAATGAATTCTGGAAGCAACGACCAGAGAAGAGGGAGACTTGCAACGAAGTGAGGACAAACCCTAAAAGCTTATGCCCAATCTCATCTAAGGCTTTAAATAGCCCCAGAGTTCAAATCATCCCCAAGCGATGCTTCTTTTCAGAGCATTGATTGTTGTGGGCGTGAATTGACAGAGTGATAGCGGACGCTCGACACGTGGCAATCTTTAATGGGATGTAACTCCTGCCGTCGATATGGTAGTTAATGCCAGTGACAGACGAATCATATCCTATGCCACTTTTGAAGAGCCATATGAGAACATGCAACGATACCTGCCATGTGGAGGCGATTTGAATTCCAATTCTTTTAAATTTTTTTTTAAACGCTTGCACAACAGGTATGAGTTGTGTATGGCTTGGATTTCGATCCAGATCATGGCTCGAGCCGTACCTTACCCAAAATATAGCTCAGATCGAAATTTGGCTAATTTAGCTCAGAATGAGATTTACATTAATCCATTCGAACACTACGAACATCAGTAACAAAAATGAATTCCATTCATTTATATCAAAATGATTACAAAGTTCAGATATACAAATCATTGCTTTGGAATGCCACCAGGATGACTTGCTTTAGAACAACCTTCTTCGATGCCGGCAGCTTCTTTAGTCTGGATGGCCGTGTCAATTTTATTTGCTTCAACGGAGTAGCGAGATGCCCTTGTAAATTTCTCTGCGCTATCCACCATCACGGCCAGCAAATTTTCATCTAAAAGGTCGGCTTGAAGAAGCTTGATACTGTCAGTAGGGATATGCGCCCGGATCATTATTTTGCATCTTTCAAAATCCGTGAAAAATGCTGTCTTGCAGGTCTGATTTATGATTTTAGCTCCCTTTTTCTCCAGCCGACTTTCCCTCCTTTCAGCATTTTTGGTTAGGAGCTCTTGATCTATGATTCCGCGCTAGAGTATATTTTGGCTCTCTTTCCTTCTCTTGTTTCTTCTTCAAACGCTTCATTTTTGATGAAGCCTCCCGAAATTTGGCAGACGGCTCAGGGGATGCCTGGATCTCTTTGGAGGCAGAGCCCTCACCCCTCAGAGGTATTCTCTCCCTGCGCCCCACTCTTTCTGAGGTCTTGGCCCTTTTAGCTAAGCCTCCGCTGGGACTCCTTTGAGAATGAATCTCGGAGGGGATATAATCTCGGCTTCTTTTTCCCCCGAGTGTCCTCTTCAAGCACTCTACAACGTCGCGGGTTCGGCGATAGTCCTTTTCAGCCTTAGATCTCTGCCTCTTGAGGTCTTTGATCTTCCTTTCAGCTTTAGATCTCTGCCACTCAAGATCTTCGATCTATTCTCAACTCTCCTTAACTCGTCATCCCGACAGTCAATCATCTCTCGAGCTTCTCGAAGAGCCTCTTCAGAAGAGTTGGTTTCTTTGACCAACTCAGAGTTGGTTGACTTTGTCTGCTCCAAGTGATATTTCAGTGAGTCTATCTCTTCTCTCGCTGTAGCAAACTCCAACGTTGGGGCTTCGGGGGTAAAGCCAATGAAACTGGCTAAGTAATGCCCAACCTGTACAAATGGGTATACAATCGTTAGGTGCTACGAGTCATAAAAGATTAAAAGAGGAGATCCGAAGACACTTTACCTGAGCAAGAGATCTTAGAGCACCCATCATCCTTTGTTGGGCCCTTTGCTCATCCATGTATTGCTTCTCAATAGGAGAGAGAAAGCTTTCTAGAAATTCTACTGCGGACGGAACAGAAGGCACCGGCTGTGAAGTCCTCGCTTGAGTTACAGTTGGGGGAAGGCATTGGAGTGAGAGCGCATGCTTCGAAGGCTCCTTAATCTCCGTCGCCATCACCAAAGCCTCCTTTGCACGACCACCCGCATCCTCTACTTGTATGGCCTCCGTTGGGATCTCCTCAGCATGGCTGGTCGAGTCCATCACTTGTGCCTTTTCTACCAGTCTCTTTTCTGTCGAAACCTCTTTCGGTAGAGCTTTCGCCATGACTTTCAATGGGGCAGCTGTTGGCTTCGTGATTGAAGGAGGATTTTCATCTCTCATGGTTGCAGCAGTTGATCCAGCGATCGGAACCCTCACATCTCTCATGGCTGCAGCAGTTAATCTGCCTCCTTCTAGTCAGTACCAACTCAAGGTTCCTTAAGTGCTCTGAATCTATCTTTTCTTCGAGGATCGTTGAGAGTTACAGCGAAAATTTGGAGTAGAAAAGCCTTGCGGTTGTCTCCTTCGTACATTTGAGAGGCAAATTTAAAAGAGGACAGGGGTGAAGACAAAAAGCCGCTGCTTGGAGAAATTAATTTCTCGAAAAAATCATCGATTATGTGGTCCCATCAATCGCGATCATTCACGGCATGCTTCCGTCTGTCAGGCTGACGACATCAACTTTAAATGCTAGGGCACATATAAATGCGTGAGCACACGCATCCCCTGATCCGAGGTACAACTTTTGAAGTATTTTTTTCGTCTGATTCTCAGACTCAGGAGTAGGGGATAGTGTTATGGTGGTACCATGAATATCTCGGATTAGCCTGTTATCATGGGATACCTCAGGCCGTCGAGTTATTGCAGTGGCTGCCAACCTAAGAACAGAGCTGAAGTATGCAGAGCCGAGCTACTAACTTACTGCCTGCTGCGTGGTTTGTTGGCACGTGAGCTGCTTTCAATACCTCGGCCGACTTATTTGCTAATGTGTGCAACAGCTATCCACTCTGAGTGGATAGGTTCAGAGATAACCGTCTCTCCTGATTTCGTAGGAGCGATTAAGGGCTAAAATATCTTGTCCGCAATGGCATGTTCAACGGTCCTGCATTCTCGGGATTGCACGATCTCACAGCTGTTCAACCAGCTATTCGACGACATTCTATATAAACGACCAGCCTCGAGGATCAAGGTAAGCAATCTCTCTTAGAGAACTCGTTGCTACTCTCTTTGTTCTCTGAATCTAACTTGAGGTCGGAGGGTCCTCGTAGGAGCGAAAACTTCCTGCTCGGACTTCTTTTACAGGTCACTCTAGCACTCCCTGTGCAAGGACTAGGCGTCTGCCTTCCGACCTAGCCGAAATGAGCAGCAACAGAGGTGATGTTGATTCAGATATTATTGAAGCTAATGTAGTGTACAATAGATGGAGTGCATGAAGAGGTTGATGAAGTTTTCATAGATGATGATTTAGAAGATGAAACATTGGCAGAATATTGTGATATGCGGACATAACTACTTATGTTGATCATGACAGTGGCATTAATGCAGATGCATAGTTACTATCTTTATTTTCAAGTAATAAATGTTTATACACTATCTTTGTATTTGTACTAATTTGATGACATATCTGCTTGTGTTCATATTTGTACTAATTTGATTAAGTATTTATTTGTAGTGATACTTGAGAATGGTTCCAGAATTGAGATGCCAAACTAGGGCCAGCTCCAAACATTCACATTCCACTGCACCTACCCTTATAGTAGAGCCATCTGCGATTTTGTCTCAACAATTAACTTCTAACTGACCAGCACCACATAGTCAGCCCAATTCTACAGCTCCAAATGAGCCATCTATGATTCTACCTCAACAATTAGCTTCTAACTCACCTCGTGATGAGTATATAGCACCACCTAGTCAGCCTAATTCTACAGCTCCAAATGAAACAAGTGCGCCTCTTAATGTGTCTAATTCTGCAGAAGATGTAGTTATTTTTAACTAAGTCCTTTGGTTTGTAGAGAAAAAAATTCTTATTTGTTATTTTTTCAAATGTTTGTAGATTCTAAATCCACAAGCGTTGTGGTCGTACATGCGGTATCGACCTAAGTAAAATGTAAAAGGCACTAGGTAAGAAGTTGACAGTAGTGATTGATGTAGATCAAGGGAGACCACTTGATCGAGTGCAGTCAGCAAAATTCTCTAGTGAAGTGGGTTTTGTTACTCATTAATGTATGCATGTGCCTAAAAGATTTAAGGATCTAGATGAAGATGACTTAAATCCTGCATTTGATAGGTTGGAGGTAATATCTTTTGTTGGTGCAGAATTCTGCCGAATCCGGAGAAGCTGGAGTTGAGATGACCGTGGCCGCCGTCGGGACCTGCAAGGGAAGTCTAAACCGGAGTTGGGGGTGCTCCGGTAAGACCCTCCGATGCTCAAGTCAGTACTCTGCTTCAACAGAAATGGAGTGCTCGAGTGAAAATTTTAGCAGAGTTTCGAGATAGAGTTTAGAGCTTAGAGAAAAACGTATCTGGGGGTCTCTTTTTATAGACGGAGAGCGTAACTGATTGACAGCGACGTCTGTAACTGCCTGGTAGTGGGTTGTTCAGAGTCATGCGGAGTTTGTTACAGAGAGTAGTGGTGTCAGGGGCCGTTCAGGGCCATGCGGAGTTTGTTACGGAGAGTGGAGTGGTGTCCATTGTCGCGACTTGCCAGAGAGTGGTAGAGCCACGTGGAATCCGTTGCAGAGAATAGAGTAGGGTAGTGGCCATTATCGTGACTTGCCAGAGAGTGGTGGAGCCATGCAGAATCCATTGCAGAGAGTGGAGTAGGGTAGTAGCCATTGTCGCAACTTGCCAGAGAGTGGTGGAGCCATGCGGAATCCGTTGCAGAGAGTGGAGTAGGGTAGCAGTCATTGTCGCGACTTGTCAGAGAGTTCGGATCTGTCGGCTGAAGCTCGACTGGGATGTTTGATGGAGCGGAATGGCTCTTTATTTCGTCGATCTAGGAGAAGCTCGGATGTTTTCGAGGTTGTGACGGGTCTACTGTTGTTGAGTGCCTAGAGCACTGATGCTGCAGGCGGGAACCATCTGCTGTAGAAACTCAGACGGAGATTTTCTGTTGGGAAAGTCGGGTTTCATGAAGAATCTGACAGAGGGTCGGCCGGCGGTGGACTTCGGATGGCGTTGGGGAGGTTCGTCCGCTGGAGGAGTCTGGGGATCCTGTGGAAGTCTGGATGGCGTTGTTGAAGTCCGGCTGACGCTATTGAAGGTTGATGGCCGGGGAGGTTCGGCGGACACCGGAGACGATCGGCCGCTGTAGAAATCCAGCTGCCGGAGCCCGTCTGTTGTAGAAGCTCATCCGGAATCCATCCGCTATGTAAGTTCGGACAGAGTTCGGTTCTTGCAGAAGGCTGAAAGGAGGCCGCTTATTGTAGAAGCTCGATTGAAGATCAGTTATCGTGGAGGCTCGGAGCAGTGACCTAGCCGGTGGAGTCTGTCCCATTGTAGAAGCTCGTCTGGGATCCGGAGTAGATATTCGAAGTAGACCGCCTACAGTAGGAGTTCGGAGTAGACTGCTTGCTGTAGAAGTTCGGCTCTCGCAGGAGCTCGGGTAGAATCCGGAAGGTGGTTGACCGTCATAGAAACTTGGATGGAGTTTGGTTACTGTAGAAATCTCGTTGTCGGAGAAGCTCGGATATTAACGAAGTCCGGAAGAAGTTCGGAGTAGGGTCGTTGCGGTCGGA
>NC_025999.2:65894709-65934976 GCF_000442705.2 Elaeis guineensis
CTCCAAAAGCCAGGTGCTGATGGAGGTCAGGGAGCAGCTGCCGAGGTCGGAAAGGATGCGCTCGCACCCGAGAAGTAACCCAAACAAATTCTGCCTCTATCATCGTGACCACGGCCACGACACGGAGGAGTGTATTCAGCTCGAGATGAAATCGAGGAGCTCATCAGGGGGTCGGCTCGACAGATTCATCCGACGCGGCCTGAAGGTAGGGAGGATCGGTCGAGGGCCCTGCCACAATCGGAGCCGCCAAGGAGGAAGAACAGCCTGGAGATCGCCTCCAATCGGATCATCAACACCATCTCTGGAGGGCCCCGGAGGGGAGCGGCCAGTGGATCGGTCGGACCGCTCAAGCGGCAAAGAACTGAAGGATCTATAACCTTTACTGAAGAAGATGCCCGGGAGATCCAATTCTCCCATAATGATGCGGTTGTAGTTTCTTTAAATATTGCTGATTATGATGTACGCCGCATTCTTGTTGATAGTGGAAGCTCGTCGATATTTTATTTTACGATGCATTCTCAAAAATGTCCATCCCTGATGGGTCCGGTTAGGGCGATTAGCTCCCTGTTGGTAGGGTTTACTGCGATGCTGTGCCAGTGGAGGGAGTAATAACTTTGACTGATAGTTGCAGGTCGGTATCCGAAATAATTTAGGGCGCTAGTGATTTTCTGGTAGTGAGGGCGCCGTCTGCCTACAATGCAATACTCGGCCGACCTGGCTTCAACGCCCTCCCGAGCTGTAGTATCGACCCTACCATTTGAAATTGAAATTTTTACTAGCCAGGGGGTCGGAGAAGTCAGAGGAGATCAAGCTTGGCAAGACATTGCTATAAAATAGCCCTACAAAGAAATGGTCAGCCTGACCCTGTCCGGTTGATGGATTGGACACCCGCGACGACCTGACTGAAGAATGGGGTGAGCCAATAGAAGATCTTGTCTCAATTCGTTTGAATGATGGGAATGAAGAGCACGTGGTGAAGATCGGCTCCAACTTGGGGAAAGAGGTGCGGACACAGCTTATCAATTTTCTACAAAAGATGCGGATGTTTCGCTTGGCTCCGCGGACATGCCAGGGATCGATGCTGAAGTTATGGAACACCATCTGGCTGTTGATCCCAAGCACCGGCCGACGAAGGAAAAAGTTCGAAGTCATGCACCGAAAGACAAATGGTGATAGCTGAGGAAGTTGATAAACTCCTGAAAGCTGGGTTCATCAGAGAGGTCAACTATCCGAGCTGGGTTTCCAATGTGGTCCTGGTTAAAAGGTGAACGGTAAATGGAGGATGTGTATAGACTTCAAAAAAGCTGAATAAAGCCTGCCCGAAGGACAGTTACCCTCTGCCCAGAATCGACCAATTAGTGGATGCAACCTCGGGCCACGAGCTTCTCACTTTCATGGATGCGTTCTCCGGCTACAATCAAATCAGGATGGCGCCAGAGGATGAAGAAAAAAATTGCTTTTATTACTAACCGTGGTCCTTTATTGTTACAGGGTCATGCTTTTTGGCCTCAAAAATGCAGGGGCGACCTATCAACGGCTGGTAAACAAGATCTTCAAAGAGCAGATCGGCCGCAACATGGAGGTCTACGTGGACGATATGCTCGTAAAAAGCAAATCCTCGATGAACCACATCGCCGACCTTGAGGAGATCTTCAGCGCCCTCTGAAAATACAAGATGAAGCTGAACCCAGCCAAGTGCGCTTTTGGAGTAACCTCAGAAAAATTCTGGGCTTTATGGTATCGGAGCGCGGGATCGAAGCAAATCCAGAAAAGATTGCGCCATCCAGAAAATGACCGCCCCGAAGTCAATAAAGGAAGTTCAGCGCCTTACTGGGAGGTAGCGTTCTAAATCGCTTCATCTCAAGATCGGCCGAGCGGTGCTTACCTTTCTTTCAGACTCTCAAGCAGCCGAAGAACTTCTGCTGGACCACTGGATGTCAGCAAGCGTTCGAAGAACTGAAGAACTACCTCGGCTCATCTCCACTATTGGCAAAATCCGAACTTGGAGAGTTGTTCCTGTACAAGGCGGTCTCCCCTGTGGCTCTCGCAGCAGTTCTGATTAAGGAAGAAGCAAAAATTCAACGGTCGATCTACTACATAAGCCGAGTATTTAGAGACGCCGAAACCAGATATACTAAGCTAGAGAAACTAACTTATGCCTTGTTGATTGCAGCTCGAAGGCTCCGACCTTACTTTCAAGGACACATCATAACACTGCTCACCGATCAGTCGATCAAGGTGGTTCTGCATTAAGTGGATGCCTCTTGGAGGATATCGAAATGGACAGTCGAGCTCACGAAGTTCGACATCGACTATCGACCTCGGCCGCGATAAAAGTCCAGATATTAGCAGACTCGTGGTGGAATGCACTATCCCGGAAGAGGCCGAACTGACGAGATGAAGCCGACGACCCAGGGCTCCAGCCAAACTCCCCTGAAGAAAGAGTAGATCTCCCCGATGGTTTTGGGCCCTTTACGTGGACGGTTCCTCCAACATGTCAGGCGCAGGCCTGATCTTGGTCAATCAGATGGAATTATCGCGGAGTACGCACTGCGTTTCGAATTTTCTGCGACAAATAACGGAGCAGAATATGAAGCTCTGGTTGCAGGACTAAGGATCGCCAAAGAGTTAGAAGTAGATCGGCTTCAAGCCTACAGTGACTCTCAATTAGTAGTGGGACAGGTCAGCGAAAATTATGAAGCTCGGGAGAACAGTATAGCCAAGTATCTTGAAAAGGTAAAGGAGATCATCCCTACCTTCGACAGCTTCGACATCAGGTAGATCCCAAAAGCAGAAAATGCCAGGGCCGACTTTCTCTCCAAGTTGGCTACCCTGGCTCCGGCTGAACTGCCTAAGGAAGTCTTCTTTGAAGTTCTGAATGCCCAAGTACGGAAGAATCACAGCTTGTGATGGAGATCAGCCATGAATCCAGCTGGATCGACCCACTGGTTGCATACCTCAAGGACGGGGTTCTTCCTCCTGATGCAAAAGAAGCTCGGAAGTTTAGAAACCAGGCTTCCCGATATATCCTTTACGAAGGCAAGCTATACAAGAGGTCGTACTCTTTGTCCCTCCTGAAATGTCTCCGGCCTTCTAAAACCGACTTCGCCTTGAGGGAGGTACATGAGGGAGTCTGTGGAAGTCACCTGGGGGTCAGATCTTTATCTCACAAACTGCTCCGACAAGGCTATTACTGGCCTACCATGTACCACGACTTCGTTGAATATGTCAGAAGGTGTGATCGGTGTTAGAGATATGCAAATATCCAAAGGCAACCTGCCTCCAAACTTACACCATTGAGTGCCCCATGGCCGTTTGCGCAATGAGGGATGGATATCCTTGGATCTTTTCCCATGGCATCCGGGCAGCGGAAGTTCCTCCTGGTGGCAATAGACTATTTCACCAAGTAGGTCGAAGCTGAACCTTTGGCAAAAATCACAGAAGCTAAAGTACAGGACTTCGTCTGGAAGTCAATTGTCTGTAGGTTCGGCTTACTCAGAACCCTCATTACTGATCATGGGCGATAATTTGCTGGAGCAAGGTTTGTTGAATTTTGTGAGGACCTAAATATCTCCCATAACTTCACTTCGGTAGCCCATCCGCAGGCAAACGGCGAGGCCGAGGTGATCAACAGGACTCTGTTGCAAGGAATCAAGGCGAGACTTGAAAAAGCAAAGGAAACTTGGGCAGATGAGCTTTATCATATGTTATGGGCATACCGAACTACTCAGAGATTGCCCACAGGGGAGACCCCCTTTGTCTTAGCCTTCGGGACAAAAGCCGTGATCCCGATTGAACTCAAGCTTCCGTCGGCGCGAGTCGTGGCATTCGATGAGTAGCGCAACCCACAGGATCTCAAGGCCAACCACGACTTGTTAGAAGAAAAGCGGGAGACAGCTCAAGTTCGGATGGCGGTTTACAAGCAGAAAGTAGCCCGCTACTACAATTCCCGGGTCAAAAGCGAAGCCTTCAGAGCGGGGGACCGGTACTTCGGCGAGCCGCTGTCTCACAACCTCAGAATCAAGAAAAACTTGCCCCGAACTGGAAAGGCCCGTATGAAGTCAAGGAGGTAGTTCGGACCGGAACATACTATCTAAAAGAGCTCGGAGGAGCCGACCTTCCGCGATCATGAAATTCGAAAAATCTACGAATGTATTACCAATAGCTTTGCCTTAAATAAAAGTTTCATATTTGCATATTTTTTCTTTTAGCATGAGCTTATAACGACAGGAAGTAACTCCCTCATACAATCGAAATTAAGCATGTTAGGAACAGGAGGAAAACCTCGTCCTAACATGAGCAAAGTCGAAGGTCCGATTACTTAAAGACCGGATGGGGGGAGAGGCCCTTGCAGCGGCTCTTATGTGCCCCCACAGCTTTGTTAGGAACAGGAGAACCTCGTCCTAACATGAGCAAAGTCGAAGGTCCGGTTACTTAAAGACCGGATGGGGGAGAGGCCCTTGCAACGGCCCTTATGTGCCCCCACAGCCTTGCTAGGAACAGGAGGAGAACCTCGTCCTAACATGAGCAAAGTCGAAGGCCCGGTTACTTAAAGACCGGATGGAGGGAGAGGCCCTTGCAACGGCCTTTATGTGCCCCCACAGTCTTGTTAGGAACAGGAGGAGAACCTCGTCCTAACATGAGCAAAGTCGAAGGTCCGATTACTTAAAGACCGGATGGGGGGAGAGGCACTTGCAACGGCCCTTATGTGCCCCCATCGCCTTGTTAGGAATAGGAGGAGAACCTCATCCTAGTCGAAGGTTCGGTTACTTAAAGACCGGATGGGGGAGAGGCCCTCGCAACGGCCCTTATGTGCCCCCACAGCCTTGTTAGGAACAGGAGGAAGACCTCGTCCTAGCATGAGCTAAAATTGATTATGTCGGGGATAGGAGGAGAACCTCATCCTAACATAAATCAAGACCTGGTAGATCAAGATCGGATGAGGAGAAAAGCCTCCTCAGCGGCTCCTCTACATCCCCACAACCCCGCTAAGAGCAGAGGGAAAACCCTCGCCTAAAGAAAAAACCCTCGTCCAAATAAAAAGAAAAAGGGAGATAAAAAGGGAAGGCGACGAACTATACCAGCGATAAGTGAAAAACAAACTACGTTAAAGACACGAGGGATCTCGTCTCAACGAGGAAGGATATTCCTATCAAGAACCCTCAGTCGCTAAGAGGGAACTCAACACAGGCCGAGGAGAAATCGACTTCCTCAAAGTAACGAGAAGTTCGGGTCCCTAAGCTCGAGCATCGAGAGGAAGCGTCAAACTCAAATGGCCTACGGTCATGAACAAAAAGGGGCAAATCAACATGGCGGCGACCATAAACCTTCAAACAACATCGACATCGAACAAGACAAAAGAAGTTCGGTACACAACGACTCAAAGCAAGAATAGACGAGGAATTACAAACAACGTCGATGCCAAACAAGACGGAAGATGAAAGAAGTTCGGTAAACGACAACTTAATGCAAGAAGGGACAAAGTAACGAAATTTTTTTTTTTCATTTCATTGGCAAAGTGCGCGTTACAAAGCCTTTGAAGGCCAAAAAAAAAGCAACAAGAAAGGAAAGGAATACATAGAATAAAAGGCAAAAAAAAAAAGCTCTAAGGAAGTTCGGCTTCATCAGACTTCGAACTCTCGGTTCCAGCCATCGTCGAGGATTGCTTTAAGTACCTGACTTCTTCTCCCAGTCCCCCTTTCTGCTTCCCCTTTCTGCAGGATTGGGAAGTACTCGCGGTCGAAGATGTACCACAAGCGCGGGCTCTGGGCGATCAAGGCGAAGCACAGCCGGACTTGTCTCTTCTACCCTCGCTTTCTTCGCCGACCCAGAAGTTGCAGCGCCTTCCTTCTTGTGGGCCTTGAGACTCTTGGCTAACATCCGAGCTGCGTCCGCGCCCATATCTGCAACGAAGGAAGATCGGCACAGTTTAGAAACAGAGCTGCGAAAAAGGGAGAGTTCTGGAGCGAACCTAGGCTGGTCTGAAGGATGCAGAGATGCAGAGATGGGGACGACTCGAAGAATGCCTGAGGCCAAAAAGGATGCTGAGGAAGAACAGAACTCTCAGGAAGGAGGAACCGAAGAAACTCCCGTGCGAAGTGAGATCCCTGAAGGAGGGAGGTGGGTTTAAATAGGCGATGGGGTCCGGTGCAATAATGACTGCAGGACTCCTCTGGCCAGTCTATAACCGCCGCCTGGCCCACTCACTGTGGCAAGCGGCTGAAGGTGGCCGACAGTTGGTAAAACCATTATTGTACCGTATCTAGGGCAGCGCTCCAGCAGGAATTCTGAAAAAATCTTTTCGGATCGCCTCGATTTGAAAAGGCTCCGGCACCAGTGCGCCAAATGCCAAAATATCTGAAAACCACCGAGTGCGGAAATCAAAGGAGGCAACTTCGGCTGTGAAATTTTTTTTGTACTTCATTCGAAATCCGAACTCGGAAGTAGGGGGACTGGTGTTGGGTATAAGATACCCCCAGCCGAAGTTTGTAAAAGGCCGACCCTTCCAGGGTTTTTCCGGCTTCCGACCTTGTGTGGTGTCTTTCTGAACTCCCTCGACCGTCCGAGCTTCCATAATGGCATCCGGGCTTCTCCAATCATGAGCTTCTCCATTCATCTACCGGATTGCTCCAAACGCCCTCTGAACTCTGCTATCAGCTGATTTTCTACAGTGATCGACTATTCTCCGAATTCCTTCCAGACTTCTTCCGAACACGGACGACTCTACTCCGAACTTCTTCCGAATGTTGTCAATGTCCGAGCTTCTCCGACAACGGGATTTCTACAGTAACCAGACTCCATCCAAGTTTCTGCGGCGGTCGACCACCTTTCGGATTCCATCCGAGCTCTTACGAGAATCGGATTTCAGCCAAACTCCTATAGTGGATGGATCCCAGACGAATTTTGACAACGGAAGGGCTCCACCAGCCGGATCTTTACTCCGAACTTCTACTGCAAGCGGTCTTCTCCGAACTTCTATTGCAAGCGGTCTACTCCGGATCTCTACTGTAAGCGAATTCTATCCGAGCTTATACTGTAAACGAATTCCTTCCAAACTCCTGTTACAGGCGGACTTCAGCCGAGCTTCTCCAATAAGCGGTCCCCATCTGGACTTCTACAAGATCCGGACCCCGTCTGAACTTTCATAGTGGATGGATTCCGGACGAACTTCTACAACAGACGGGCTCCAGCAGCTGGATTTCTACAACGGTCAACCGCCTCCGGTGTCTGTCGTACCTCCTCAGCCATCAACCTTCAATAGCTTCAGCCGAACTTCAACAACACCAACCGAACTTTCACAGGATCCTCCAGACTCCTCCAGCGGACGAACCTCTCTAACGCCATCCGAAGTCCACTGCCGGCCGACCTTCTGCCGGATTTCTCATGAAATCGGACTTCTCCCAACAGAAAGTCCCCATCCGAGCTTCTACAACAGATGACTTCCGCTCGCAGCATCAGCGCTCTAAGCACCCAACAACAGTGGACTCGTCAGCAACTTCGAAAATATCTGAGCTTCTCCTAGATCGACGAGATAGAGCCATTCCGCTCCATCAGACATCCCAACCGAGCTTCAGCCGATGGATTCGAACTCTCTGGCAAGTCACGACAATGGCTGCTACCCTACTCCACTCTCTGCAACGGATTCCGTATGGCTCCACCACTTTCTGGCAAGTCACGACAATGGCCACTACCCTACTCCACTCTCTGCAACGGATTCTACGTGGCTCCACCACTCTCTGGCAAGTCGTGACAATGGACACCACTTCACTCTCCGTAACAAACTCTGCGTGGCCCTGAACGGCCCCTGACACCACTACTCTCCGTAACCAACTCTGCGTGGCTCTGAACGGCCCACTACCAGGCGGTTACAGACGTTGCTGTCAATCAGTTACGCTCTCCGTCTATAAAAAGAGACCCCCAGATACGTTCTTCTCTAAGCTCTAAACTTTATCTCGAAACTCTGCTAAAATTTTCACTCGAGCACTCCATTTCTGTTGAAGTAGAGTACTGACTTGAGCATTGGAGGATCTTGCCGGAGTACCCCCAACTCCGGTTTAGACTTCCCTTGCAGGTCCCGACGGCGGCCGCGGTCATCTCAACTCCAGCTTCTCTGGCTTCGGCGGAATTCTGCACCAACACTTTTCTTATGAATTTTTGCAAAAAGTTATAGAATTTTCTTATGAATGGGAAGACATTGGAGTATTTTCAGGTTGCCTATGTGGGAACCAATGGCTTTACAAGTTATTCGTTTCTTATAGATGAAGGTTAATGCATGCACATAGAATAATAGTACTTTTGTCTTTATTTTCTTTTTGTTTATGTAATTTTCAGAGCAAATTGGAGATTCAGAATTTGATAGAGGATGTGGAAGTATCGAAATGTGTACTTCAAAGGATGCAAGCACGTGGCAAGGATGTGAGGTCAACATTATGAAAGTATTATTTGAAATTCAGATCTAATGCAGAAGCAAGGCGAAATAAGCCTGTCAATGTTTCCCAACAGAATTGGGATGAGCTATGTGATTATTGGTCTAATCCTCGTGTGAAGGTCTATCATCTTCTACCAAGTTACCATCTAGTAACAAGATTTGATTTTTTTGTTGCTATTAGTCCATATGCAAAATACGGCATTTATGAAATAAAAGACTAACCCAATAAAAAGAGTAGTTACTAATGTTTGAAAGATGTTTGTGTTCAATTTATCTTAAGAAAATACGTTCAATCAATGCTGCAAATCAAGCAAAGGCAAAGATGGTGCATAAAACAGGATCTATGGCATTTGTAGCAGTGTGACATGAAATCGGCATTTATATTATTAATCATAGTTTACTTTTGTAATATATTTATTGAACTTTGGTGCAATATTAGTCGCAAAAAGAGCTCAATGGGGAAGAGTGTGACATAATTACCTTGTTCAAGCGCACTTATTGTAATTCAGCAGGTGTATGGGCAAACTCTTATGTAGAGGAGTATTATGTAAGTCAATATATTTATTTTCATTCATTATGTGACTACCTATGTTATGAGATATTATATTATTGCTGGTTGCACACTTTTTGTTCATGCACCAAAAGATAGCTACTATCTAACTAGGAGATTCAAAACATGTAATATGATGGATTTGCAATTGAATTATTCTATGTATTTAAAATTCTCAAATTTTAATCACATAACGACTTTTATGTCTTAGAATGAAATGCAAAGGTTATTGGCCCAGTCTGAAACTGAAGGAAACTCTTTGACTATGAATGAGATTTGTGACAAAATATTGGCAGTGAGATTTGGATACATTAAAGGACTTGGGTACGGTCCCAAGCCACAACAAGCCTCAAGTTCAAAGTTTAAGCTAAACCAACTTGAGGAAAAATTAAAAGAATCTTGATTAGAGAATGACAATTTAAAAGAGAGAATGTAGATGAACTTAGAGACAGAATTGGATCAGCAAGGACATCTGATTGAGATGTTACTTGCTGCATAGGGTCAATCCATAACCAGACCGTTATGGTAATTGTCATCTTTTTATCCTATAAATTAATGGAGATGTAAAATATTAATCTTCTTCCCCTTGATATGGTTACATTCTTATTTTTGCAGAAAACGTGCACTTATAGATGGCATTCAACAACATGCCTTCAGTCTTTTGGGGTAAATATTTTAAATATTTAGAGATTATATGCTATCTT
Organism: Elaeis guineensis; assembly: GCF_000442705.2. Lineage (NCBI taxonomy): Eukaryota > Viridiplantae > Streptophyta > Magnoliopsida > Arecales > Arecaceae > Elaeis > Elaeis guineensis. The sequence continues at coordinate 65,904,392 of NC_025999.2, forward strand.
TTACATTTATTCATGCTATATTGACCAATATTCTATTCTTCTATGTACATACTATTCTAATATTCCACAATATCATTTTGTTTGATGATAGAGAGTTGCTAATGCTAGAGACCAATATTTACAAATTGTATTGTTGCTTTGTGGGACTGTTATGCCTAAAAGAATAAAGTTCTCTTCTATGTTAGATGCGAGAGGTTGCAAACACATCTGGGTACACATAACTATGTACATATATATGTCTTCTTCCATTCCTTTTTTTGCAAATTACAATGTGTTATTACTTTTGTGTTAGTGCAATCATGTGGTCATGCATATATGAATGGAAAGATTGATGTGTTTATGCAGGCATGAATATTTGCATCTTCAATATGTGCATGTGAAATGGAAAATATAGCTTGCATTCTCAAAAATACACCCATTCTTCTCAAAAATCATGCTCCATACAAAAATTGGTTTGGCATGAGTAGGCTTCAGAAAAAAAATTGTTCAGAGGTGGGGAAGTGACAGTCCATAAATTTTTTTGTCACTTATATTTTCAAAATAAAACTTCAGTGGAAGATAGGACTCCTTTTAACTATCAACAAAAATGTTTATAATCGATACATGTTGCTGAAGCTTAAGTCAATAAAACTATTTGAACTGCAATTACTTTTTCAGTGGCACTTCATTTATCAACTTTCATATGGTCTGGCTCGGCTTCTCTTTCATTTGGCACACTTATATTTCAGCTGGCACAACATACTTCAGCTTAAATCTGGTCTTTTTGTCAAGTTTCCCTATTATCTTTGGTGCATATCTATGGTATCTTATATGGCAGATGCATTTCCAGCATGTTTCACTCCATATATTTTTGGTTGGACTTAGTTGCTACACCATGCTTCACCTTTCAGAGCTATCAAGCTGCTTCAGTCATTAACTATAATATCTTGGCTACCTTCTCTGTTGTCGTGGCTGCATTCCCCTCCAGTTTCTTTAATACTCATCTTGTGTCTGGTTCCTCATTGTTTTCTCCAACTTTACTCCTATGGTTTAATGTATTTCAGGTGATGCTGTTTTCTATAATGACACTACTGAAGATTCCTTGGGCCTCTTATATATGCTACTGTTTTGTTATACATTAGCAGTCCAAGGGTGTTGCTGGTATTGTAAGTAAACAATCAATGAAGTACTTCTTCTACCAAAAAATAAAATTATTTGAACCAATGCTGAAACTATAATCAATACATGTTGCTGAAGCTTGCATTCTCATTCATTATACAAACTGATTTGGATTACATTTGTTTTGATAACTATGATTTATTATTGTGTGTTTATAGCAGTGTGACATGCAAAACCAATGCTGAAAAAGCAACAGCTTATCTTATTTCTATAGTGGAGAATTGAGTTTTAAGGTAAAGCCTATGGCGAATGGTCAGTAGATGATATTGTGAAGGTTGATTATGTTCCCTAACTTTCCATGTATATCTAGTATCAATAGACACTTCAATTCCACACATGTATAAATGGGTATATGTCCATCATAAATCATGAATTTGTTAGGTCTTCTACAAGATCTTTGTAAACACAATATGATACATGTTATGTTGATTAAAATCAATATAAAATACAACTGATTTATGCAATTTCATGATGTCATGAATAGTTGATTGTTCCCTGTGAGCCTTAATGATAGCTGATATTAAGATGATGTTTCTTACATAGCTTGTTTGATCAAGGGTGGATTGCAAAACAGTTTAGTTGCGTCACTATTTGCTTCTTCCATTGGAATTTTGTTTGAGCTTTTATAATATCTATGTGCTTGTCATGTAGGTTGCTGATTTTGGGCTAACAAAACCTACTGAAGTTGGAATTTTGCCAGATCCTACTCATGCTTTTGGAACATTTGGTTACTTATTTTTGTATATGTTTGATCTTTTGAAGAATCAGTGATTGTATATGTTTGATGCTGTGATATAGTAGATGAAAATTTTTATTTTACTAATGTGGCATGGATGATGATGTGGCATCTGTTATAATTTTTTTGCTAAAAGAGCCCAATCATACGGTGACATGTCAGCACCATAAGTGATATGGCATAGATGATGTGGTATAACGGATGATAATATTTAGGATAAATTATGTTCCTAGTCTCTGAAATAAGTTGGATTTTCTTAAATGATCTCTAAACTAAATAAGCTAAAGTTTAGTCCTTGAACTATATGAATCATTTTAATGTTATCCTCAGATGTGATTCCAATAACTTTCTCTCATCGGTTGTCTAATGTGGCAACCACCAGTGCTTATGTGGAGCAAGCTTTGCTCTCATGGTTCAAACTAATGTTGACATGGCCTAAAATATTTTGAAAAATGCTACTGATATGACCAAAATCTTTCATTTTATTTTCTTCCCTGGATCTCTCATCTCCCATCTATCTTCTTCTCATCCCTCAAAACCCCAATAGAAAGAAAAAAGAAGGAAAGCCCTTTCCCCTCCATAGCCCTTGCCTCCTCCCCACCATAACTCTTTCTTTTTTATCTTTCATCCCTCTATCTCACTGAACTCTCCCCACCTGCCCCTTCCCAAATCTCTCATCTCCCATCTCTCTTTTTCTTATTCCCAAAATTCCATTGGAAAAAGAAAAGAAAGAAGGAAAGCCCCTTCCCTCCATGGCCCCATCCTCCTCCTTCTTTCGAACCCTTTCTTCTTTATTTCTCACTACTTCATCTCACTGAACTCTCCCCACCCATCCCCTTCTCAAATCTCTCATCTATCTTTTTTCATCTCTAAAACCCCAATAAAAAAAGAAGAGAAAGAAGAAAAACCCATTCCCCCATGGCTCCATCTTCCTCCTTTGCTTGATTTTTCTCCTCCACTCATCTCCCGCCGCCTCCTCTCAATGCCTCCTGTTGAATCGGCATCAATTTCATCAACTTCTCTGTAGGAACCAGATCTAGGGTTTCAGGATTAGATCTTGAAACTTTTCAAGATCATACAGTGGAAGACTAAAATAAATCAAAATTTATTTTCTAAAACCAGAGAATCTCTAGATCTAAGATCCTATTACATGATTATTACATAGCATTAAATCAAAAATTAAAATATATAAATATAGCATGAACTACATGTTGATCATATCAACATGTTTCTATACTACATCTAATGCATGTATTAAACAATAGATCAGATCTATTACCTTGCAAGTTAGACATTCTAACCTCGCTGATCCGGACTTGAGGATGATGTTGCAAGCCGCACATGCATCCGACCTCAAGAAATCATCCACACGAGCCCACGAATCTCGATCAGAAGTCCTGCTTCAGGAAATCAGCACAGTATGCTAGTACTGCACTGATCCTTCTTTGATGGTTGATCAGGTGCCTCCTTCTTCTTGATTTGGACTCTTTCAAAGATGGAAAGTAGAAGGAGGAGTTTCAGATCTGAGATGCTCTCAGGAAACTCAAGATGGAGGGAGGAAAGATATGAAAACAAACAACCCTAGAAGAAGACCCTCTTCTTCTTCTCGTTTCTCTCTCTAGACACCCTAACTTGTGTCTTTTATATCTCCACGACCCAAAGGTCTTTCTCTCTGATTTTTGGATGGCCTAAAGGTATCTCAAATCTCTATCTTCTCCAAAAATTTCATAAAGAAACTCATTTTATATAGAGAGATATGATAGAGTCCTTGTCTAGGTCAAATACCTCGTCAAGGCTTATCCAAACATGGCAAGTTAAGGGGCGTCCAACTCTTAAGCACCTCCTCCTTATTTTCATACATGGATCACCAGAAAAGGGTGCACAATGTGTACCCTAAAAGCCACGAAAATTTCAAAAAAAAATTTGGATAAATTTGGTGCAAAATTGAAAGAGTTTTGGATTTCTAAAACTCTTTCTCATAGAATTCGAAATCCAAACTTATTCCTCTTTGATTTGATCCAAACCACCTTCCATGTAAGAAAGAAGAGAGGAGACCTTTAGTGAACGTGGGAGAGACCTGGGAGAGGGCTTTTGTCGCACAAAATAAGAGGAGATTGGCGTTGAATGAGAGAGAGGGCGTGGGGAAGGCTTATGTGGTGCAAGGTGGAATCCTAGTCTTATTAGGATTCTATCTTATGACTTGTTTTAATTTGGTTTCTCAAACCAAATCAAACCAAAATTAGATCAACCCAATTAAAATAGGTCTTAACCCAATTAAGAACCTAATTTAATCAGATTAAATTAAATTTAAATCTGATTTAATTTTTTAATCAAATTAGAAATTAGATTGACCCAAGTCCTAGTTGAACTAGGACTAGTTTTTCGTTGCACTTGGCTTATCCAATAAACCAATTGGACTTGATCCAATCAAGCTCAAACCAAATCTAATTAAATCATATTTAATTAGACTTAATCTCAGCCCATTGGCTTAATCAAATTAAGCCAATTAGCAATCGAATTGCTAATCGATCCTCCTGCAACACTTGCACTGGGTTAAATGTCAATTGTATTGATCATTTAACCCTAGAATGATTTTTAATCGTTGATCAACCATCTGATCGGATCATGAATCCTAATGTGTGTGACCTCATAGGTCCGAACCTAAGCCAGTAGTATAGAAATAAATTTTTATACCAATCAAAGTGACCATCTAGCAATGGTACCCGATGGCCGGATAGGTCGAATGTGTAGAACAACATCCTTAGAACCCATGCAGATATAATTTTCATATAATTCATCCCCTTGATCAAAATGCTCATAGGACACCTCAGAGTTCAACTGTCAACTCTGATCAGGTTGTCCACATTGTATTTCAAAATATCAAATCCATCTGATGGATTACCTTGGCTAAGGTTTTGCTAAATTGAAATACAGCGACTCATTCTTCTCCAACTCTTGGAGTGGTCAATCCCATCTCGATCACACTCTGACTTCGCAAGTACTTGACTGTGCCCAGAAGCCTTCCATCCCTGAATTAGAAATTCAGTTAGTCCAGTACCAAAGCACAGTGAGTTGCTTGCAAGTCACTGAGGCGATCTCAAGTCTAAGGGACACTTATATCTATATCCCATCAGAGACATTCTCGACAGCAGAATACTCTAGAGTTGGTCACGTTCAATGATGATGTACCCTTATATCTCACCTGTATGCCATACCAGTGTCTCCACACTCCTTGGTTAAGAGGACAACCAACCCATATGGCCTACAGCGACCTATGCTCGATAGAAGCTGTCGTCCTTATTAACAGCTTATCATTTGGTCGTGAACAGTTTTAAGGACTAATCGATAAATTCTCTCTTTATCGAACTTAAATAGTCCTAAGGACTTCATCATAACAACGGAGTTCATTAGAAGATGAAAACTTATGATGAAAATGTCAAATATATTTTATTTATTAACAAATCAATTACAATACTTGGTTGCTCAACCGTCAACAGCTTGACGATTGGCTTTTTGGGACACATTTCCCAACATTCTCCTCCTGTTCCTATTAGATGTATGCCTTAGAAGACAATCGGCTAACACATTAATTCTTTCTAGGATATAATTTCGTACTTGACCTAATTATTTAGGACAGTTAATAACTATCCATGTAGTATATATGTCCATGAATCATCCGATGAATTAACAAGATGATGACACATATCTCAAGAGTTAAAAATTTGAGGCATGTGTCATTGGTGGTTAATTCATAAACTGCTCCCGACTGTAGGATTAGCATGGGGATGGTGATCGATCTAGATAGGTTGGTGCATGGATCGCTTCTTTATGGATAGATGAGTCTGGAGTCTGAAGAAATGATTGCACGTCTGATCGATCAGATCAGGATGCGGTGGAATTCAAAAACTTTTCGATCCAACATGCGATTTGATCGAGATATGATCTCGATCATGGTCAGATCGATCATGCATCTAGATTAAAAGAAAATAGAGATTTAAATAATTTAAATCATAATATAAGATGATCACATCACCTTGTGTGGGTAGATGAATTCTGTAGTTCGATGATCATAGATTTTTGAGGTTCGTTGTTGAGCCACGTACTTGCCTGGCTTCTATAGGTATCCACTCGGGCTCGGATTAGGATGCTCTCTCTGTCTTCGATTCATCTACTCCTAGATGAATCTGCAAGCTCCTGGATCAGCTTTGGATTTGATCTCTGACAGGGTTCTGACTAATGCTTGATCACAGCCTTCTTGTTCCTTCGCACAGATCGAATAGAACTTGATGCTTCCTGACCACCAGATGGGACGCCCAACTCCTTTGGGCATGGGAGAAGATCAGAGATTAGAGAGGAGAGGGAGATGGTGTGGAGAAGAGGAGAGGAGGTGTGGAAACTTTCTTGTTATGAACAATAGTTCTCAAACAGCTTTGACATGGCAGCCTTTTATAGACTTTGATCGGATCAAAGTCCCATAGCAGAAGGACTTTGCTTGGCTGCTGTCCACCACCTTTTTTCCCTCATTTTGGTCGACCAAAACCAGAAAAAATCTGACATGGCGAGTGCAAGGGATAAGGTGGTTGTCGCCCAACTCAATCCTCTTTTGATTCAAATTCAAACGCTTCAAATTCGTATCCGAATTCAAATCTAAATTTGAACTCAAATGTAACCATCTCATTCTTATCCTTATCAGCAAAAGGATGGGGTTTATCCCCTTCTCACTCCCTCCCTTATCTCTAAGTGGGTGACACACACATGGATGAAATCCATGTGGGTGTGCACCCTTTGATCATGGCGAAGAAATAATGTGTGCGCCAAACCTCCAACTTAATCTGATTAGGTGGTTAGGTTTAACTTCAGTGCACCAACTCTTGGCACCCAATTGAGCTTGCTTTGATTTGGTTGAGCCCTATCCAATAAGGAACCTTAATCAAGTAGGAGAAAATGGGTTTAACCATGTGCTAGCATGATTTCCTTAAACCCAAAGCAAGAATTTTATTTAATCCTAACCCAATCAGACTACACTAGCCTAATTGTGCAATCCTAGACTAAAATCTTTGTTCGTGTGATCCCATAGGTCCAATTCTATTTGGTAGTGAGAAATATTATAATCTTCATGATCAATATCATTGAAACTTTTTTCAATAGATTGGAACCTTTTCTATTCAGCCAATTAAGAATCATTGATCATCAAAATGATTCTTAATTAGTTTCACGATCCACCAGTGATACCTAGCAATATGTGGTGGTAATCTAACAGAACTGAATGATGAACCTCTACATATAATTATCATATGATTTGATTCTACTATCGTGAGTCCTGACAAGTCATAGATTAAGGATAACTCGTCAAATCTGATTCTTGACATATGCTACAATCAACCGACTCAAGTCCAATGTGAAAACCAAAACAAACACCTTTCTATCTTTCACACTGCCATGGCCGTGGGCTTTGAGACTCAGTTTTATAATCTATATAGGACTACTCATCTACCGAGGTCAATAGATCCCATCTTAGTATGCACCTTATTCCTACAGTGAGTCTATTGTAGCCAACATACACCTCAAGGTTCTATCTGACTAGAAGATCGAGTTATAGTATAGTTGTTAGATGTATGTCTTAGAAGTCAATTATTGACTAATATTTTTTTTTATTCTATGGCATAAATTTATACTTAAACTATTGATTTAATCAATAAAGGATAAATTTTTTTTTTCCATTCAAGTGTTATGTGTCCTTAAATCATCTTTGAAATTGATATTACGATACATATTCTCAATTATTAAGAATTAGAGGCATGTATGATCGATTCTTAAATTACTTTCAATTATAAGATAGTCATGAGAACGATGATCGATCCAGATAGACCAACGCACGATTCACTTCTTTCGGGGTAGATAAGTCTCTAATCTACAGTGTAAAGACACTGAGCGGCAAGTGTGGATAGTTATTAGAGAATAACTAGTACTGAGCGTGACTATATGAGAGATCACATAGATTTTTATTCAATCATCAGTGATCATCTCAATACTGTAGTTGTGTGACTGATCTTTTGACCTGCGGTATCACGGTTGCTCACAGTAAGGCTATTGTAGTTTAACTATACAAAAATATTGATTTGATTATGAATTTTTGTAGTGGATGTTGGCTGTAGTTGGTTGAGCTGTGGGAGTAAGGTGTGTATCTAGATGAGATCTATCGATCTTGATAGAGAGGAGTAGTCCAATAAGATTTGAGAAGCTGAGTCCATAAGTCTGGTCATAGCATTATGATTGATGAAAAAGAGTTTTCATTTAGAATTACTATTGAACTTGAGCTGATCGGATCTATCTATTGATGATGAGATTTGATGATTTATCCATAATCTGCCATCTAGTTGGGGCTCACGATAGAGGAACTGTATCACACATTAACTATCTAGAGATTCTATTTCAGTTCTGCTGGGTTGTCATTATATATTGCTAGATATCACTGGTAGATTGTGAGAGCTCAATAGGATCAATCTAGATCAATGATCCTTGTCGAGTTAGAGTGGAACTATTCCGACTCATTGAAAGAGATTTTAATGATACCTATGATAGAGATTATGATATGTCTCACTATCAAATAGAATTGAACCTTGGGGTCACACATTAAAGAGAGAAGATCTGAATTGATTCATTGGGCTTATGTGAAGCGTATTTTAGTGCGGGGGTAAAATGATAATTTTAAAATTTTTTTAAAATTACTATTTATAGTAAAAATTATTAATTAATCTAATTAATTAACATATATAAATTCTACACAAGAATCTAAATATGATATATATATAGCATGCATTTAAATTTAAAATTCAAACTTCTACAGTAAATATTTTACTGTTATGTGTTCAGAACACATTACCTTTGTGCGGGTAGTTGATCGTCGTAATCTAATCACCGTCGAAAAGGTCTGATCATCGCAACATAGCCACACAGTGTGTCTGACCTCTGTGGATCATCCACACAAAGCTCCCAATCTGATCGGCTCCTCACGAATGCTAGTTCGTGGCAGAACCCTTTCGACAGTCGATGTTGATCGAACTCCTTCGATCTTGATCTGTCGACTCTTCGAATGCTCTGGATCATCAGCAGATATACTTGAGAGGTTGATGAAGCTCTCCTTGAAGTTTGGTGGGCTCACGACACTCGTAGCTCACCTTCTCACTTTCCGAACCCTAGGCCAAAACCCTAGGGTTCTCACCGAAGAAACTTGCACCCACTCTGTTTCTTTGTTTTCTCTCCTTTTCTTTTCTTTTCTCATGTAGGAAAGCTTTCTCACACCACCCTTCTCTCTATTATCAGATTAGCGCATGCCTTATCTTTTTTTCCTTTTAAAAATAGTGTAAAATGCATCTTTGTAGCATTTTCTCCGTGTGAGAGGATAAAGATAAGTGGTTGCTCATTTGAATTCAAATCAAATTTAAATTCAAATGCCAACCAACTCATCTTATCCACTCTACGCGTGAGAAGAGAGGGGCATGGACATCTTTGTGCGTGGAGACTTTACATGAGAAACCTTTTCTCGTGTGGAAGAAGGGGCGCACAAAATAAAGGGTAGGCGCAGAGATTTGTTATCCATTTAAATTCAAACATCCTTTGAATTTGAATGGCCAACCAATCCTATCATTATCCATTCATAATGGCGCACAAAGGAGGGGCGTGGGATGGCTTCTGTGTGGGAGAAAATTCATGAGAACTCGTTTCTCGTGAATTCAAATGGGTGCATGTGAAGTGAGGTGGCGTAGGGAGATTAGTCAAGGTGGTTTGAAATCCAATTGAACCAACCTTATTTAAAATAGGTTAGACACAATTAGACTAAATTAAACCCAATACAATTAGACTTAATTAGGCTCAATAAAATTTTAATCAAATTAGAAATTAACTAAACCCAACCCCTGATCAGATCAGGGACCAAACCACCTTGGCGAATAGGTCAACACTTAACCTAATCGGATCAAACCCAACTGAATCCAATTCAATTGGACTTGATCCAAAAATAATTACTCAATCAAATTGAGTTAATTAGCAATCAAATCACTAATTAAATCTCTCATAAATACTGAATCCAAATCCGATGGGCAATCGGGCATCAGAGTCCATCGATATGAAATTCTGATCAAAAAATCCCAAACCAATGGGACTCTTGACCTCGGTACCCAAAATGTGTGAAACTCATGATTAGAGAATCCTGATTCTTAATCACAGAGTTTCAGACACGTAGGACTCAAAGTCCAGTGCCTAAGTGCAGTGAGTTGCTTGCAAGTCACCGTGGCGGTCTCAAGTCGGAGAGAAGTTATACCCATATCCCATCGGAGCAAATCTTGACAGCAGAAAAAGCTCCAGAGTCGGTCATGTTCAGTGCAGATGTACCCTTACATCTCACCTGTATGCCATACCAATGTCTCCACACTCCTTGGTTAAGAGGACAACCAATCCATATGGCACACAACGATCTATACTTGATAAATATTGTTGTCCTAGGTAACAACGTATCATTTGGTCGTGAACAGGTTTAAGGACTAAACGACAAATCCTCCTTTGTTGAGTCTAAATAGTCCTAAGGACTTCACCACAACACAGGAGTTCATTAGAAGATGAAACAATTTGTGATGAAAAATGTCAAAATAATTTTTATTTATTTATAATTCATATACTAATATAGAAAAGAGCACAACCGTCAACAGGTTGAAGATTGGCTTTGGGACACTATTTCCAACAATTTCCCACTTGGCCTAAAGCCAATCGGTGCAATATCTAATACCCATCTTCGACTTGAAGTCGCCGAACTCCTTCACCGCAATGGCTTTAGTGAATGGGTCGGTCAGGTTCTCCTTTCTGTCGATCTTCTGAAGGTCAACGTCACCTCGATCCACGATTTTTTGGATAAGATGGTAGCGGCGCAGAATATGTTTCATCTGCTGGTGTGCCTTCAGTTCCTTCGCCTGAGCAATGGCTCCAGAGCTATCACAGTAAAGCAGAACTGGACCAACAAGGGAGGGTGCTACTCCGAGCTTGGTGATCAATTTTCTCAGCCACACCATTTTTTTGGCAGCATCTGATGCAGCGACATACTCTGCCTCACAAACTGAATCAGCCACAGTGTGCTGCTTGGAACTCTTCCAGCAGACAGCCCCACCATTAAGGGTAAAAATAAATCCTGACACACTCTTGCTGTCATCGTGATCAGACTGGAAACTAGATTCTGTAAACCCTATAAGTCTCAAGTCTGATTCACCATAAACAAGCCACTGGTCTTTAGTATTTCTTAAATACTTCAGGATGGTTTTAACAATCTTCCAGTGATTCTCTCCTAGATCAGATTGGTATCTACTCACTACCCCTAGTGAGTATGCCACATCTGATCGTGTACATGTCATGGCGTACATGATAGATCCCACTGTCGAAGCATATGAAATTCTATCCATACGCTCTCTCTCTTGAGGTGTTGTCGGATAATCCCTCTTCGAGAGAGAAATTCTATGGCCTATCGATAGATAGCCTTTCTTAGAATTCTCCATGCTGAACCTCTTCAGCATAGTATCAATGTACGTGGACTGAGATAAGCCAAGCAACCTTTTAGATCTTTTCCTATAGATCCTCATCCCTAGGATGTAGGAAGCTTCTCCCAGATCCTTCATGGAGAACTGTGACGACAGCCAAATCTTTATTCCCTGTAATGCACGGACATCATTCTCGATTAAGAGAATATCATCCACATACAATACAAGAAATACTACTACTGGACCATTAGCCCACTTATAAATACAGGGCTCTTCTCCGTTCTTAATGAAGCCATACGTCTTGATCGTCCTATCAAAACGTATGTTCCAACTCCGGGATGCCTGCTTAAGTTCATAAATGGACCTCTGTAGCCTGCACACCTTAGACTCATCTGTGGATGTGAATCCTTCAGGTTGTATCATATACACCTCTTCGTCTAGCTCTCCGTTTAGAAAAGCTGTTTTCACATCCATTTGTCAGATTTCATAGTCCAGATGGACAGCTGTCGCAAGCATAATCCGAATGGATTTGAGCATTGTCATAGGAGAAAATGTCTCATCATAGTCTATACCATAACATTGACGATATCCCTTGGCAACTAGACGGGCTTTATAGGTCTCTACCTTTCCGTCTGCGCCTCTCTTCCTCTTGAAGACCCACTTACACCCTATGGGTTTTACTCCTTCGGGTGGGTCAACCAATGTCCACACATCGTTGACCTTCATGGACTCTATTTCGAATTTCATGGCCTTTAGTCATTTCTCAAAGTCAGATCTCTGCATTGCATTCATGTAGGTGATCGGATCCTCATCATTTTCATCAAGTTCGACAGGATCGTCGTCCCGGATCAAGAAACCATAGTATCTGTCCAGTTGATGTGGTACTCTACCAGATCGCCTTAAGGGTGCAGAAACAATGGGCTCCGAATCTGATCTAACCAAATCTGGTTCAGGTTCAACAACTTGTGTCAGTTTTTCCACCTGCCGAACTTCCTCAAGTTCGACCTTAGAGGCAACAGTCTCTTCACCAAGGAAGTCTTTTTCCAAAAAGATTGCCTTAAAGCTGACAAATACCTTTTGCTCATCAGCTAGGTAGAAATAATACCCTTTGGTCTCTTTTGGGTACCCTATGAAATAATACTTGTCAGACCTAGGTCCAAGCTTATCCGTAATTAAACGTTTAACATAAGCCGGACACCCCCAAACCCTAAGGTGCGAGAGTATTGGCTTACGTCCTATCCATATCTCATATGGTATTTTGGTTACATACTTACTCGGAACCCTATTTAGAAGGTAACAAGCCGATTCGAGTGCATATCCCCAGAGGGAGATCGACAGACCAGCAAACCCCATCATAGATCAAACCATGTCCAACAAAGTCCGATTTCTCCTTTCAGATACACCATTATGCTGTGGTGTTCCAGGAGGAGTCCACTGAGAGAGAATCCCATTCTCTCCAAGATATATCAGAAACTCATTAGAAAGGTATTCACCTTCTCGATTAGATTGAAGAGTTTTAATACACTTTTCAGTTTGTTTTTCTACCTCATTTTGGAATAGTTTGAACATTTCAAACGACTCCGACTTATGCTTCATTAAGTAGACATACCCATACCTCGATAGGTCGTCTGTGAAGGTTATGAAGTAGAAATATCCACCTCTTGCACTTGAGCTCATGGGTCCACATACATCAGAATGTACCAGACCCAAGAGTTCACTGGCTCGCTCACCTTTTCCAATAAAAGGTGACTTGGTCATCTTCCCAAGAAGACAGGACTCACAAGTTGGAAGTGATTCACAATCATCGATTTCAAAAATTTCTTCTTGAGCCAACCTATTTATCCTGTTCTTATCAATATGACCTAGCCTACAGTGCCAAAGGTAGACTTCTGACACATTATCTATTCTAGGACGTTTACCGGAGGTTTGAACCACATTAACAGGCTGTGATAGTAAGTAAATTCTATTATTTAGTTATCCAACAAACATTGTAACACCATTCAAAATGATATTGCAAATATTTTCTTTTATTAAAAATTCATAACTGTACATGGCCAAACAGCCTACAGAAATAATATTTAATAAAAAGTTTGGACAATAGTGACATTCACTCAGAATTACATTACGAGAGTTGATTACAAGGTTCATGATTCCTAAAGCTAGAACTGAAACTTTGCTTCCATCTCTAACATTCAGAAACCTCTCGCCTTCATCAAATCTCCTACTGACCTGCAGACCCTGCATCGAATTACAGATATGATAAGGGCTTTCGGTATCCAATACCCAGGCAGTAGTATCACAAATGAAAAAGTTGCAAGGTGTTATCATATAATTACCTTGCTTCTTCTTCGGCCTGTTCGGGTCCAGAGAGGCAATGTATAGAGGACAGTTCCTCTTTCAGTGCCCCTGCTTCTTGCAAAAGAAGTACTCCACCTGGCTCTGGTCGGGCTTGTGCTTCTTGGTCTGACCCTGTGCAGACGTCCCAGCATGCGGCTGCACCTTCTTCTTCTTCTTCTTCTTCTTGTTCTTCTTCCCTTTCTTAAAGGGTCGATGACCAGAAGAAGACCCTCCCACAACATTCACCGACTCTTTATGGAGCTGATGGTTCTTCTCAAAGTTCTGCAGCAACCCCAACAAGCCATGGTAGTTCACTGCAGGCTTTGTCATCCGAAAATGAGTAAGGAAGGGGAGGAAGGACTTGGGCAAAGAATTAAGGATCGCATCCTTAGCGAGCTGCTCGTGCAAGGGAAAACCCAGTTTACTTAGGCACTCAATCATTTCGATCATGTACAGTACATGATCGGTGACTAAGGTCCCATCCCTCATCCGAGCATTGAAAATGGCACAACTAGTTTTGTGCCTTTCAACATCATCAGGCATGCCAAAGGAGTCATTCAACATTTGAAGCATCTCCTGCGGTTGGGCATTCTCGAACCTACGGCTAAACTCATCATTCATTGCCGCCAGCATTATACATCGAATGGTGGTGCAGTCGTTGAGCCACTTCTGGTAAGTATCTTGGACCGTCTCTCTAGTGTTCGGGGCTGGCTCCTCAGGTGCCGGATCTGTTACTATATAAAAGATCCGCTCATGCTTAAGGACGATTTTCAATTTTTGATACCAGCTATCGAAATTAGATCCCATGAGCTTGTCATTATCTAATAATGATCGGAGCGACAGGGTAGTGGCCATAGCTGCATAAAAAAAAATCAGACCTTTATTAATATATAAATTATTAATACTAAAAACTTGGACTTTAGTCTAAAGTTTCTCCCAGTATTTTTACGAACTGGTAGCCTTAACCTCCAATTCGAGAAATTACTTTAATTCCTTAGTGGGTACTAGAATCCACACAGACCACACATGAGCCCAACTTTGGTTGGTCAACCCATGTGCATCTATGGGTAGGTTCATAACCAGTTGTTTCTCTAAACAACTTCTAGTAATTAATTTTGCCCCAGAACCTAATCAGTAGGCTTTGGCTTCCACTGAAAAGATCTGGTTAGGTCCAACCATTAACATGACTTGATTTGATGAATCAGACCAATAAATGATCAGGCCCGACTTTGGCCGGCCAACCTGACCACCATCAGATAGACTCAACCAAATGATCATATTATGAATGATAATTTCATTAGTCAATAAGCACCAGGCCTTTGGGCCTCCAGTGATTATTAAACTAATGGACTTATTATCACTCACTTAATGGGAGGCTATGACTTAGTTATCATTATAACTTAATCATTTTTAGGGACCTAATAATTTTTGAGGATTTTATTAAAGGATAGAAGAGAAAATTAACCAGCCAATTTCAGTCCTCCCACTGACTTCACCAAGTCAGATTAATAAGGATTTAATTAAAGCCGACATTAGGAGCACCTAAATCAGTCACATTGATTTACCTAATGACATGGGTGAGTCCTAATCACCAAGTGATCTAATCAAAACCTAACTCACCAGATTGGCCAGGTAAGTGAGATTAGTGGTGGGGATAAGCCATTAACTCGTCAGAGATCGAATCAATGCGAGTAGCTCCCACTTAAAAACCACTGGTCAGACTGCCGAACTTACCTTAGACACCAACCGGTTCATTAGTTTTAATTTGATCAACTTAGTAAATAGGGCTCCACCGCATAGCCATGAATTAAGTCCATCTTGGTCTAGTTAAAGACATGGACCCATTCAACTACAACTATTGGAGTTGAGTCTAGAGTGTCCTTGACCTAATCTAATTCAACTTTTGATTAGATTTGACCAATTACTCTAATTTAGTCCATTTCTTTAAGCTAACCTTAGGTCTAACCCAATTATGGACCTAATCCATCTAACCCATTGACCCACAAGTTTATGCAATTGTCTTAGGTCTTAATTCACAATTCTAAACCAACTAGACAACACTTAATTCTTTTAATTAAGTATTTGGGCTGATGGGTCAGGGTTTGGCATTTCGAAAATAATTTTTAAATTTGAAAGGTTTTATTTTCTGTTCACCAAATGTGTTGACTCATTTCATAAATGGATCAGCACATTTCATAAACAACAATCCTATTGCTAATTACATAACAGAAAATAACTCAATCAAAATAAATCATGAATATTCCTTTAGATCTAATCTAACACATTCATGATAAATTTTACAATTGAACCTTTACAATAAAGTCCTTTCGCTGCTTCGTCTGCATGGGATATAATCGCATCGGCACCCCTACCGCCAAAGGAGAACCCCATCGAATGGGAGGAGAGGGCCTTTAAATCTTACTTTCTTCCTATGACCGGACGACCATGGCAACCAATCCAATTAGACTACTTACTACTTGGATCAAGTATATCTAAATATACCAATTTTAAAATTTAAATTTTAAATTTTAAATTTTAAATTTCAAATTTCAAATTTTGAATTTCAAATTTCAAACAAATTTCAAATTTTAAATTTCAAATTTTTGAATTTTAAATTTTGAATTTTGAATTTCAAATTTGAAATTTCAAATAAATTTCAAATTTCAAATTTTAAAATTTGAATTTTAAATTTTTAGATTTTAAATTTCAAATTTTAAAATTCAAAATTTAAATTTTGAATTTTAAATTTTTGAATTTTGAATTTTGAACAAATTTTAAAATTTAAATTTCAAAATTTGAATTTAAAATTTAAAATTTAAACTTTTAGATTACTACTTAATCTACGCATACAAATGTATATCATATTTTAAAATCCACTTTGATACCATTTGAAGCGTATTTTAGTGCAGGGGTAAAATGATAATTTTAAAACTTTTTCAAAATTACTATTTTACAGTAAAAATTATTAATTAATCTAATTAATTAACATGTATAAATCCTACATAAGAATCTAAATATGATATATATATAGCATGTATTTAAATTTGAAATTCAAACTTCTACGGTAAATATTTTATTGTTATGTGTTCAGAACACATTACCTTTGTGCGGGTAGTCGATCATCATAATCTGATCATCGTCGAGAGAGTCTGATCATCGTAATATAACCACACAGTATGTCTAGCCTCTGCAGATCATCCACATAAAGCTCTCGATCTGATCAGCTCTTCACGAATGCTAGTTTGTGGCAGAACCCTTTCGACAGCCGATGTTGATCGAACTCCTTCGATCTTGATTTGCCGGCTCCTCGGATGCTCTGGATTGTCAACAGATGTACTTGAGAGGTTGATGAAGCTCTCCTTAAAGTTTGGTGGGCTCACAATACTCGTAGCTCACCTTCTCACTTCTCGAACCCTAGGCCAAAACCCTAGGGTACTCACCGAAGAAACTTGCGCCCACTCTGTTTCTTTGTTTTCTCTCCTTTTCTTTTCTTTTCTCATGCAGGAAAGCTTTCTCACACCACCCTTCTCTCTATTATCAGATTAGCGCATGCCTTATCTTCTCTTCCTTTTAAAAATAGTGTAAAATGCATCTTTGTAGTGTTTTCTCCACATGAGAGGATAAAGATAAGTGGTTGCTCATTTGAATTCAAATCGAATTTGAATTCAAATGCCAACCAACTTATTCTTATCCACTCTACACGTGAGAAGAGAGGGGTGTGGGCATCTTTGTGCATGGAGAGTTTACACGAGAAACCTTTTCTCGTGTGGAAGAAGGGGCGCACAAAATAAAGGGTGGGCGCAGAGATTTGTTATCCATTCAAATTCAAACATCCTTTGAATTTGAATGGCCAACCAATCCTATCATTATCCATTCATAATGGCGCACAAAGGAGGGGCGTGGGATGGCTTCTGCATGGGAGAAAATTCATGAGAACTCATTTCTCGTGATTTCAAATGGGCGCATGTGAAGTGAGGTGGCGAAGGGAGATTAGTCAAGGTGGTTTGAAATCCAATTGAACCAACCTTATTTAAAATAGGTTAGACACAATTAGACTAAATTAAATCTAACATAATTAAGCTTAATTAGGCTCAATAAAATCCTAATCAAATCAGAAATTGACTAAGCCCAACCCATGATCAGATTAGGGACCAAACCACCTTGACGATTAGGTCAACACTTAACCTAATCGGGTCAAACCCAACTGAATCCAATTCAATTGGATTTGATCCAAAAATAATTACTCAATCAAATTGAGTTAATTAATGATCAAATCACTAATTAAACTTTTCATAAATACTGAGTGTGATGACACGGGTATGGCATATGGGTGATTTGTAGGAGTACATTTCACTGAGTGTGATCACTTTTGGAGTACTCTGCTGTTAAGGGTTGCTCTGATGGGATATGGGTCTGTGTCCCTCTGATCTGAGGCTGCCTTGGTAACTTATAAGCAACTCACTGTGTTTTGGTATCAGACTATCTAAATTTTTAATTCGATGATGAAAGATTTTTGGGTATAGTCAAGTACTTATGAAATCTGAGTGTGAATCAAGATGGGATTGATCGCTCAGTAAAATTGAAGATGATGCATCACTGTATTTTAATTTAGCAAAATTTTGATCAAAATAGTCCTAGTGAGGAGTTACAGAATTTTTGAGGTTGAGACACAATATGGACCACTCATCCTGGGTTGACAGTTTAATCCAAAGTCATCCTTGAGCATCGAGTGTCAAAGAGATGAATTATACGGTAACTATATCCACATGGGTTTTAGAGTATTACTGAGCATACATTCGGCCTATCTGGACATCGAGAACCATTGCTAGATGATAACATTGATTAGTACAGTAATTATTCTTATGCTATCGACTTAGGTTCAAACCTATAGGGTCACACACATAGAAGTACCGTCTGATCAAATGACTAATCGATGATTATGATGTAGGAACCAGATCTAGAATTTCAGGGTTAGATCTTGAAACTTTTTTCAGATCATGCAGTGGAAGACTAAAATAAATCAAAATTTATCTTATAAAATCAGAGAATCCTTAGATCTAAGATCCTATTACATGATTATTATATGGCATTAAATTAAAAATTAAAATATAAAGAGCAAGAACTACATGTTGATCATATCAACATGTTTCTATACTACATCTAATGTATGTAAAATATAATAGATCAGATCTATTATCTTGCAAGTTAGATGTTCTAACTTTGCTGATATGGGCTTAAGGATGATGTTACGAGCCGTACATGCATCCGACCTCTAGGAGTCATCCACACGAGCCCACGAATCACGATCAAAAGTCTTGATCCAGGACACGTGTGTAGTTATTGAGCATCATGAAGAACCAACTACCACAGATTTTGGATATGATGATCTGCTACCCGCGCTCAGGTATAGAGTTTTAAACTTAATTCATATTTAGATATGATATAAATATAATTTAGATATGATCTAATTACATATAGATATAATCTATACTTGCTAAATTTTAGATTTCAGATTTACATACATGCATATTAGTTCATGTCATAGTTTCTATATGGTAGTTTTAGATTTGATCTATGTATGCATTGTAGATTAAATTATTTAATCTATGTATGTTTTACTATAAAATTTTAAAAATACATGTACAAAACCACCACACTTTCCTTCAGTTGGAACCTATCCTCTTCGATTACCATCAGGCTTTAGCTTAGATTTAAAAGATTGTTATTTTATTCCTATAGCTACGATTTCTGTATTAGCATAGGATAGATTTATTTTTTAATTTAATAAAAATTATTATTTTATTTATTTACGAAATAAATTAGTTGTATCTGATCTTTTGATTGACAGTCTTTAGCACTTGCATGTTAATGCTAATATAAACCTAAACGAGCAAGTAATTAGTATCGTAGGCTAAAAGAGATCTAGAGATATGTTTAACCATAAGTACTTATGGCACCATAGGCTTGGCTATATTAGAGGGGATAGGATAAACAGACTAAAAAAGGATGGGATCCTTGACTTGATTAAATCTGAGTCAATTGTGGCTTGTGAATCATATCTTCAAGAAAAAATAGCTAGGTGACCTTTTGTAGGACATGGAGAAAAAGGCTATTGAGTTACTAGCCCTGGTACACACCGATGTATATGGTCCATTTGATGTGCAGGTCAGGATGGTTATTGCTACTTCATTATCTTTACTGATGATCTGTTACAGTACGGGTATGTGTTTCTTATGAAGCACAAGTTTGAAGCCTTTGAAAGGTTCAGAGAATTTAGACATGAGGTAAAGAAGTAAACAGATAAATCCATCAAAGTCCTTTGATCTGATTGAGCAGGAAAATACTTAAGTATTGAATTTTTGAGATAACTTAAGAAAAATGAGATAGTCTCTCAATAGACTCCTCCCGACATGCTTCAACTCAACGGAATATCCGAAAAGAGAAATAGGATCCTATTGTATATGGTCCAATCTATGATAAGCTTCATCGATTTATCCTTATTTTTTTAGAGACATGCCTTACTTATTATGATACATATTCTAAATAGGATCCATTCTGAATCCGTTCCTACCACACCATACGAGATATGGCATAGTAAGAAGTCGAGTCTAAGTTATCTTAAGATTTAGAGATGTCCAGGCTATGTCAAGAGATAGAAGGCTAATAAGTTAGATGATAGATCTGTTGTAGCTCACTTCATAGGGTATCCCAAAGAATTCATGGGATACTACTTTTACTTTCTACATGATCACAATGTGATTATGAGTCGCAATACCATATTCTTAAAAAAATAGTTTATCTAGGATGGTAGCAGTGGGAGGTTAATTGAGCTCGACAAGAATGTCTCTGAAGAGCAACGAGTTATAGATCCTCAAGAACCCATCCATGATGAGCTAGTAGTTAATGTTCCATCTCCACCTTGTAGATCAGGTAGAATCTTTCATTCTCTTGAAAGATACATGGGTATGCTAAAAAAGGATATAGAGGAATCATTCCTTGTAAGAGATGGGGGTCATGATGATGATCTTAGTACTTTTGATGAGGCGATGTCTGATATCGATTCGAAGAAATAGTTAGATGCAATGAAGTTAAAAATCGACTCAATACACTCAATACACTCGGCACAATATCTAATACCCATCTTCGACTTGTGGTTGTCGAACTCCTTTATCGCCATGGCTTTAATGAAGGGGTCGGCCAGGTTCTCCTTTCCATCGATCTTCTGAAGGTCGACATCACCTCGATCCAAGAGAGACCAAGTGAAAGCGGTGCAAAATGTACTTCATCCGTTAGTGTGCTTTAGGTTCCTTTGCCTGAGCTATGGCACCAGTGCTGTCGCAGTAGAGCAGGATCGGACCATCGAGGCATGGTGCTACTCCGAGTTCGATGATGAATTTTCTCAGCCATACAGCTTTCTTCACGGCATCCGATGCTGCGATGTACTCCGCCTCACAAACAGAGTTTGCCACAGTATGCTGCTTGAAACTCTTCCAGCAGATGGCTCCACCATTCAGAGTAAAGATATAACCCAACATGCTTCTACTATCATCATGGTCAGATTGAAAGCTAGAGTCTGTGAATCCCACAAGTTTCAGATCTGACTCGCCATAAACCAACCATTGATCCTTAGTATTTCTCAAATACTTAAGGATGGCTTTAACCACTATCCAGAGATTTTTTTCAAGGTCAGATTGGTATCTACTCACTACTCTTAGTGAGTATGCCACATCAGGCCTTATACATGTCATGACATACATGATAGATCCCACAGTCGAAGCATATGGGACTCTACTCATATGCTCTCTCTCTTCAGGAGTTATCCGACAATCCTTCTTGGAGAGAGAAATTTCATGGCCTATCGGTAGATAGTGCTTTTTGAAATTCTTTATGCTGAACCTCTTCTGCACAGTGTCTATATACGGAGACTGAGATAATCCAAGCATCATTTTAGATCTATCCCTATAGATCTTCATCCCTAGGATGTAGGATACTTCACCCAAATCCTTCATGGAGAACTGCGATGACAACCAAACTTTTATTCCCTGTAGTGCGGGAATGTCATTCCTGATTAAGAGAATGTCATCCACGTATAAGATAAGAAATACCACAATTGGACCATTTGCCCATTTATAGATACAGGGCTCTTCTCTGTTCTTAACGAAGCCATACATTTTGATCACCTTATCAAAATGCATGTTCCAACTCTGAGAAGCTTGCTTCAATCCATAAATGGATCTCTGAAGCTTACACACCTTGGACTCATTTGTGGATGTAAACCCCTCAGGTTGTATCATATATACCTCTTCGGTCAGCTCTCCATTCAGAAAAGCTGTCTTTACATCCATCTGCCAGATCTCATAATCCAGATGGCAGCTATTGCAAGCATTATCCGAATGGATTTGAGCATTGCCACAGGGGAGAACGTCTCATCATAATCAATACCATAATGTTGACGATATCCCTTGGCAACCAAACGGACTTTATAGGTCTCCACCTTTTCATCTGCACCCCTCTTCTTTTTGAAGACCCATTTACACTTAATGGGTTTAACCCCTTCAGGTGAGTCAACCAATGTCTTTACATCGTTGATCTTCATGGACTCCATTTCGAATTTCATGATTACAAGCTATTTCTCAAAATCAGGTCTCTGCATTGCATCTATATAGGTGATCGGATCCTCATCGTTCTCATCGAGTTTGATGGGATCAACATCCCGGATCAAGAAATCGGAGTATCTGTCTGATTGATGCGGTACTTTATCAGATCGCCTTAATGGTGCAGGTACATTGGGCTTTGGATCTGATCTAATCAAATCTGACTCAGGTTCAGCTATTGGTGTCGGTCCTTCTACCTGTTGAACTTCATTAAGTTCAACCTTATAGGCAACGGTTCCTTTACCAAGAATTTTTTTTTTCTAAAAAGGTTGCCTTAAGGTTGACGAATACCTTTTGTTCATCAGCATGGTAGAAAAAATATCCTTTGATCTCTTTGGGGTACCCTATGAATGTGCATTTGTCAGACCTAGGTCCAAGTTTATCTATAAGTAATCGTTTGACATAGGCCAGGTACCCCCATACCCTAAGGTGTGAAAGTGCTGGCTTACGTCATGTCCATATCTCATATGGAGTCTTAATTACAGACTTACTTGAAACCCTATTTAACAGGTAACAGACTGATTCAAGTGCATATCCCCAGAAAGATATCGACAAGCTGGCAAAGCCCATCATGGATCGGACCATGTCTAACAGAGTCCGATTTCTCCTTTCAGACACATCATTATGCTGTGGTATTCCTGAAGGAGTCCATTGGAAAAGAATTCTATTCTCTCCTAGATATGTGAGAAACTCACTAGAAAAATATTCTCCTCCTCGATCAGATCGAAGAGTTTTAATACTCTTTCCAGTTTATTTT
This sequence comes from Elaeis guineensis, assembly GCF_000442705.2. Classification (NCBI taxonomy): domain Eukaryota; kingdom Viridiplantae; phylum Streptophyta; class Magnoliopsida; order Arecales; family Arecaceae; genus Elaeis; species Elaeis guineensis. The sequence goes on from NC_025999.2 coordinate 65,927,555, forward strand.
TCTACTTCACTTCAAAATCATTTGAATATTTCAAATTAATCTGACTTATGTTTCATCAGATAGACATATCCATATCTGGATAGATCATCCGTGAAAGTGATGAAGTATAAATATCCACCTCTAGCACTTGTGCTGATGGCCCCGCAAACATCAGTATGTACTAGGCCCAAGAGCTCAGTAGCTTTCTCACCTTTTCCAGTAAAAGGTGACTTGGTCATTTTATCAAGAAGATAGGATTCACAGGTTGGAAGTGATTCATAATCACTAACTTCGAAGATTTCCTCTTGAGTCAACCTGTTTATCTTGTTCTTATTTTTATGACCTAGCCTATAGTGCCATAAGTAAATATCTGATGCACTATCTAATCTAGGGTGCTTGCCAGTGGAATAAACTACATTAACAGGTTGTGATAACATATACACGTCATTGTTCAAATGTCCACAAAAAATAGTAACACCATTCATAATGATATTACAAATTTATTTTTTTATTAAAATTTTATAATCATTTTTGGCTAGAAGGCCTACAGAAATGATATTTAAAAAAAAACTGGGACAGAAATGATAATCATTAAGAACAATAGTATGGGACACAAATATAAGTTTCAAGATTCTTAATACTAGAACTGAAACTGGTCTTCCATCTTCAATGTTCAGGAACCTCTCGCCTTGCTCGAATCTCCTACTGACCTGCAACCCCTGTAACGAATTGCAAATATGGTAAGGGCTATCGGTATCCAATACCCAGTCAGTTATATCACAAATAAAAAAATTACAAGGAGTTATCATATAAATACCTTGCCTAGCAATAGCTTGCTTCTTTCTGTGCCTGTTCGGATCTAGGGAGACAATATACTGAGGATAGTTCCTCTTCCAGTGCCCCCACTTCTTGCAAAAGAAGTATTCAGCTTGACTCTTATCAGGCTTGATCTTTCTGATCTGGCCCTGCACTGATGTCCCACCTGAATTTGCACCTTCTTCTCTTTCTTCTTCTTGTTCTTCTTCCCTTTCTTAAAGGGTCGAGAACCAGAAGACGAACCTCCCACTAAGTTCACCGACTCCTTGTGGAGTTGGTGATCCTTCTCAAAGTTCTGAAGCAACCCCAGTAATCCGTGGTAGTTTACTTCAAGCTTTGTCATTCTATAATGAGTGAGGAATGGAAGATAAGACTTGGGCAGCGAGTTTCGTATTGCATCTTTCCCAAGCTGTTCATGCAAGGAAAAGTCGAGCTTGCTCAAACGCTCCATCAGCTCGATCATGTACATACATGATCAGTGACAGAGGCACCATCCCGCATTTTGGTGTTGAAGATAGCACAACTAGTCTTGTGCCTCTCCACATCATCGGGTGTGCCAAAGGCATCCTCCGACACTTGAAGCATGTCCTTTAGCTGAGTCATCTCAAATCTGTGATTGAACTCGTTGCTCATGGCAGCCAGCATGATGCAGCGCACCGTGGTCCGATCACTGAGCCACTCTGATAAGTGTTTCTGACTGTTCCACGTGCATTGGCAGCTGGCTCCTCAGGTGCAGGATCCGTTATCACATATAGGATCCTTTCATGCTCTAAAATTATCTTCAACTTTCGGTACCAACTACCGAAGTTGGGTCCCACCAACTTATCATTGTCTAACAATGATTGGGGTGATAGGGAAGTGGCCATATTTGCACCAAAAAAAATCATAACCTAATTAGTAATTGATTCATTAAACCTAAAGATTTGAACTTTAATCAAAAAGTTTCTCTCACTATTTTATTCGAATTGGTAGCCTCTACCTCCAATTCGAGAAATTATCCTATTTTCTTAGTGGGTACTAGAATCCACTTAGACTGCACACAAGCCCAACTTTGGTTGGCCAACCCATGTACATCTAAGGATAGGTTCATAACTAATTATTTCTCTAAACAGTTTCTAGTAATTTTAATTTTGCCTCAGTCCCTAATCAGTAGGCTTTGGCCTCCACTGAAAAGGTCTGGTTAGGTCCAACCATTAACATGACCATACTTGGCCTATCTAGCTAATGAATGATTAGGTCCAACTTTGATTGGCTAACCTAACCATCATTTAAAAAGATGTAGTCAAGAAATCATATTATAAATGATAATTCCATCAACCGATAAGTACCAGGCCTTTAGGCCTCCAATGATTATCCAACTGATGGATCCATTATCATCTACTTAATGGGAGGCTATGATCTAGTTATCGTCATAACTATTTTATTTTAAGGACCTAATAATTTTAGAAGATTTAATTGATTTAAAGGAGGAGGTCAGATGAACCAGCTTATCATGATCCTCCCACTGGCTTCACCAAATCAGCTTAAGGGAGACCATTAAAAGGGCTAGTCTAAGAGCACCTAAATCAGTCACACTGATTTACCTATCTGACATGGGTCAGCTCGAATAGTCAAGTGATCCGATCAAAATATAATTTCACCAAGAGGTCAGGTATGTTCGATCGGTGGGAGGGTCTGCCAAAGCTTGCCTTAGATACCATCAGAAATGGCCAGGTAAGTGAGTTACCAATTAAAAACCATCGGTCTGATTTACCTTAGATACCAACTGGTTTAATTAGTTTTGATTAGATCAACCTAACAGTTCGTGCTAGACCGCTTAGCCAAGAATCAAGTCCACTTGGTTCTTGTTAAAGACATGGACTTGACCAACTACAACTATTGTAATTGATCTAGAGAATCCTTGACCTAATCTAAGATAATAATTGATTAGATTTAGTCAATTCTCTAATTAAGTCTATTTTTAATCTAACCTTAGGTCTAACCCAATTAATGGACCTAATTCCCACTAACCCATTAACCCAATGCGTTATGGTTTGTGTCTTAGGTTCTTTAATTCACAATCCTAGAACCTAATCAAACAACTTCTTAATTTTCAATTAAGTTTTGGACTGAGGGTTGGGGTTCGGCTTTTCGAAAATAATTTTTATATTTGTAAAATATTTTTACAATATAGTTTTACCAATCAAGTTGCATGTTTGATTCATAATCAAAATGCAAGTAAAAAAAAAGCATGAAACTACTTTAGATCTAATCTAAACAGGTTCATGTAATTGAAATAATTTCAACTTTAAATTGCGCAAATTTTTCAGACAAATATATGATGGTTCTTTACATGAAAATTATTAATAAAGAGATTTTATTTTAAATTTAAATACCTTTTAAATCTAATAAATTATAAATTTAATGTAGATCATATCTAACAAATTTAAGATTAAAGATAGATCTACACGAACTAGGATAACCTTTGCACTTTAAGGGGTAAACCTTACAGCAGGACAACCTACAGTTCGTGATTGATATAAAAATTTTAATTTTAAATTTAACAATCAGATTATAAATTAGATCTAATCTAAGAAATAATCTAAGCATGTATAAATAATCATATAATAAACAACCTAGGCTCTGATACTAATCGAAGGAATCAGATCTAGGGTTTCAGGGTTAGATCTTGAAACTTTTTCAAGATCAGACAGTGAAAGACTAAAATAAATCAAAATTTATATTATAAAATTAGAGAATCTCTAAATCTAAGATCTTATTACATGATATTAAATCAAAAATTAAAATATAAAGAGCAATGACTACATATTGATCATATCAACATATTTCTATACTACATCTAATATATGTAAAATATAATAGATCAGATCTATTATCTTGCAAGTTAGATATTTTAACTTTGTTGATCCAGACTTGAGGATGATGTTGCAAGCCGCACACATATCCAATCTCTAGGAGTCATCCACACGAGCCCACGAATCACGATCAAAAATCCTGGTCCAGAAAATCAGCATAGTATGCTAGTACTGTGCTGATCCTTCTTCGATGGTCGATCAGATACCTTCTTCTTCTTGATTTGAACTCTTCTAAAGATGAAAAGTAGGAGAAGGTATTTTAGATGTAAGACACTCTCAGAAAACTCACAGATGGAGGAAGGAAAGAGGTGAACACAGCAACCCTAGAAGAAGACCCTCTTCTTCTTCTTTTTGCTCTAATCCAGATACTTAGTTTTGTGTCTATTATATCTCCATGCCCCAATACTTTTTCTCCCTAATTTTTACACAACCCAAAGGCCTCTAAATGTTCTATAATCCACAAAAATTTTAAGAAAAAAATTATTTTAAATAATGAGATATGAAAATTTTTTGTCTAGGTCAAATACCTAGTCAAGGAAAATCCAAACAGGGCAAGACAAGTGGTGCCCAACTCTTGGGTGCCCCCTCATTTTTTTTCTACCATGGATCACCAGCAAAGGGCACACAATATGTGCCATAAAAGCCACAAAAATTTCAAAAAAAATCTGGGTAAAATCAGTGCCATAAGGAAAGAGTTTTGGTTTCCTAAAATTCTATCTCATAGAATTTGAAATCCAAACTAATTCCTACTTTGACTTGGTCCACAACCACATTCCATGTAAGAGAGAAAGAGTGGAAAGCTTTGAGCATGTGTGAAGGCCTAGGAGAGAAGGTTTTGTCACACAAAATAAGAGAGAGTGGGTGTGGGGGCCTAAGGTGGCGCAAGGTGGAATCCTAGTCTTACTAGGACTCAATCTATGACTTGTTCAAATTTGGTTTCTCAAACCAAATCAAACCAAAACCAAATTAATCTAATTAAAATAGATCTTAACCCAAATAAGGATCTAATTTAATTAGATTAAATTAGATTTAAATCTGATTTAATTTTTTAATCAAATTAAAAATTAGGTTGATCCTAGTCCTAATTGAACTAGGATTAGTTTTTTCTTGCACTTGGCTTATCCAATAAATCAATTGTACTTGATCCAATCAAGTCCAAACTAAATCTAATTAAATTATATTCAATTAGACTTAATCTCAATCCATTGGCTTAATCAAATTAAGCGAATTAGCAATCAAATTGCTAATTGATCCTCCTGTAACACTTGCACTAGGTTAAATGTCAATCGTATTGATCGTTTAACCCTAGAATGATTCTTAATCGTTGATCAACCATCCGATAGGATCGTGAACTCTAATATGTGTGACCTCATAGGTCTGAATCTAAGTCGGTAGCATAGAAATAAATTTTTGTGCCAATCGAAGTAACCATCTAGCAATGGTACCTGATGGTCGGATAGGTCGAATGTGTAGAACAACATCCTTAGAACCCATGCGGATATAGTTTCCATATAATTCATCTCCTTAACTAGAATGTTCATAGGACACCTCAGAGTTCAACTGTCAACTCTGATCAGGTTGTCTATATTATATTTCAAATATCAAATCCATCTGATGGATTTTTCTGGCTAAGATTTTGCTAAATTGAAATACAGCGACTCATTCTTCTCCAACTCTTGGAGTGGTCAATCCCTTCTTGATCACACTCTAACTTTGCAAGTACTTGATTGTGCCTAGAAGCCTTCTATCACTGAATTAAAAATTCAGTTAGTCTAGTACCAAAGCATAGTGAGTTGTTTGCAAGTCACTGAGGTGATCTCAGGTCTAAGGGACACTTATACCTATATCCCATCAGAGATATTCTCGACAGCAGAATGCTCTAGAGTTGGTCATGTTCAATGATGATGTACCCTTACATCTCACCTGTATGCCATACCAGTGTCTCCACACTCCTTGGTTAAGAGGACAACCAACCCATATGGCTTACAGCGACCTATGCTCGATAGAAGCTATCATCGTTATTAATAGCCTATCATTTGGTTGTGAACAGTTTTAAGGACTAATTGATAAATCTTCTCTTTATCGAACCTAAATAGTCTTAAGGACTTCATCACAATAATAAAATTCATTAGAAGATAAAAATTTGTGATAAAAATACCAAAAATATATTTTATTTATTAACAAATCAATTACAATATAAGGTTGCTCAACCATCAACAGGTTGATGATTGGGTTTTGAGACATATTTTTTAACAGCCACATGGGGCTTAGGGGACATCCTATGCTGATCCTTCATGTCCTCTTTTAAGTGGACATGTCCAACTTGATCAAATCAAATGGCGCCCCATGCAAACAATCAAAAAAATTGATTGAGGGTTTGAACCCTTAATGTATTTGATTCAAAACCCTAGGCACATAATAATTGGAGTCCAATAAATCTAATTCATTTAGATTATTAGCAGATAATTAACTCGAATTAATTTTATCAAATAAATAATTCAAGTACAAAAAGAAAATTGAGTTCAACCATGTGCTAGCATGGTTATCCTGAACCTAATAAGATTTCTTTAAACCAAATTGAGACTTCATAAGCCCATTTGCTTATTTCAGATCTAATCCCTTTGTTGTGTGACCCCATGATTCAATTCTATCTGGTAGTGAGACATGATCTTTATTATAGTATCATTGAAACTCTTTTCAATGGATCGAAATAATTTCACTCCAACTCATTAAGGATTGTCAATCACGAGCAACCCTAATGAGCTCTCACAATCTATCAGTGATACTTAGTAGTATATAATGGCAACCCAATAGAACCAAAAAAGAACCTCAAAGTGTAGTTCGCTTGTGATTCAATCCTTTTATTGTGAGTCCCTACTAGATGGCAGGTCATGGATAAATTGTTAAACCTCATCTCCAGTCATATGATAGATTCGACTAGCTTAAATCTAATTATAATTTTCATGAAAATTTTTTTTCATTAATCATACTGCTGTGGCCATAGACTCTCGGATTTAGCCTCTCAAATCTTATAGGACTACTTCTCTCTATCAAAGTTGATAGATTCTATCTAGATGCGTATCCTAATTCTATAGTGGATCAACTATCACCAACATCTACTACAAGATCTCAACGAGGTCATGTTTATATGTCAGTCAAACTCTAGCAGTCTCACTGTAAGTAATCATACCATCGCAGGTCAAAGGACCATTCACGTAACTACAGCATTGAGACGATCACTGATGATTGAGTAGAAATCTAAGTGATCTCTCGTATGATCACGTTTAGTACTAATTGTTCACTAACAACTATCCATACTCATCGCTCAGTGTCTCTATACTGTAGATCAGAGACTCATCTATCTCGAAAGAAGTGATTTATACATCAGTCTATCTAGATCGATTACCATCCTCATGATGATACTATGATCGAGAGTATTTAAAAATTTTATACATACCTCTAATTCTCAACTTTTTAAGAATATGTATCGAAAGTATTAATTTCATGGACGATTCAAGGCCACATCACACGCATGAAAATCAAACTTATCCTTTTATTGATCAAATCAATATATTAAGTACAAAATTATACTCTAGATTTATTACAATGTGTCAACTATATTGACTTTTAGGACATACATCTAACATTTATGTGTTAATATGACTTGAAACTTTTATATTCATGAATGCCTCCATACTAAAAAATCTATCCAATTATAAAATTATAATGTTTCTATTCATAATGATAAGAAACTAGTAAAGGAATTAGATAT
>NC_025999.2:65942576-65954080 GCF_000442705.2 Elaeis guineensis
GTTAATAATTTTAGTGGGTGTGTATACGCTATGAACTATAATATTCCACAAATCAAAGTATTGTGCTTATATAAAAATTTTTATTCTAGCTTTTCAATAAATATAATCACATCTATAAAAAGGGATGATTTTACAAGAGAGTATCCTTTATCAAAGGATATTTCAAAGATTGACATTAATCTTGAGCTCTGAATGGTTAAATCTACAAAAGATAAAAAAGTACCTACACTAATACTAATTATTTCTTGATAGACCACAACAAGAATCCAGACTATTAGCGATGGCTATTTACCGTCGCTAATAATCTACCAGCTGTCACTAATAATGTCGCTGTCGCTAATTTCATTGTAACAATCAATTTAAAAAAATCTTGTCACTAAATACCCTTACTAGCTATGAAAGATAACGTTGTCGCTAATATGACTATTAACGATGGCGTTAGCGATGCAATAACTCCATCACCAATTATTTTTTAATTTTTATATTAAATTTTTAAAAAAATTAAAAAAATATTAGTGACGGTATTTTTATGGCTAATACCGTTGCTAATAATTATTAGCAACCAAAAATACCATCGCTAATGCCATCACTATTTTTTTAAATTTTTAAATTAAATAATTTTTTTTAAAAAAAATATTAGAGGCGGTGATATCATCGCTAATAAGTATTAGTGACAACATTCTTCATCGCTAATACCATCACTAATAATTAATTTTATTTTTTTTAAAAAAACTAATAAAAATATTTTTTTAAAATTTATTTTAATTAATCATAATAAATTATGGTTCTGAATACCTATTATAATTAAAATCCAAAGATAATATGATAATAAAAATTAAAAAATAATTATATTATATTAAAAATATAAATTATATAATTTTTTAACAATCAATATCAAAAAAATATAATACATAAAAAAAAAATCAGGTCCGATCCTCATCATCATCCGCCTCCTCCTCCCGCTCCTCTTCAGTAGCTGGTGGGTGAGAGCCAGATGTCCCGACATCCTATAACAAAAAAATAAAATAATATTAGTAAGTTTCGATATGGAGGCATATCTTTTGATACAGAGATATATTTTTTGATATATTCTTTTGATTCTCGAATAAATTATTTTTACACATTCTATTCGATGATACAGAGTTATAGACACTACGAGCTCATCAATTGGATGGTTAGATTGAATTTTTAGCCCTTAGATCTCCTTTCCAGATTGAAACCTAAATATATGAAGCTTCTAAATATAAAAACTTAAAATAAGTAAAAGAGTTTAGTAATATAATTACCTGATGTGATGGTTGGGATGACGAGCCTAACCGATTGTGCAACTACAGATCCTAGAGATGTGCCATGACTGTATCATGGATGGCATCTAAGAGGCTCTGAGATCGCTGGCTTAGAAGCCTCTGCATGACCTCCTCCATATGTGCATCGCTCCAGGTCTGGGACGTCGAGGCCTGTGAGGATGTCGAAGGATATCGAGTTGGAGGGTCGAAGCTATAGCCGAACCCTATGATCCGGCTCCTACTCAACCCCCCGATGGTGCTAAGCCATCCATCAAGATCAAGGGAGCCTGAGAAAATGGGTCATCACCATACCTTTCAATAATGTACTCTACATAATGCGTTTGTATAGTTCAAAATATATTAGTTCTAATATAAAAATTAGATCTTGTAACAACTTAATTAGGAAATAAAATTTGAAGTTCTTACCACGACCTATTATGACGTAGAATCTAAATAGTCACCAATCCTCCTAAACTGATATGTGGCCTCCCACAACTGCAACTGGTTTGGTGGACGACCTAGCTGCCATGTCTACAATAAGTAAATAATAAAATTAAATTAATTAGAGCATGCATATAAAAGTTTTTACAATTCTAGTGAAGAGTCTTGGTATAGATTACTTACCAATCTGTCGGCTATTGAAAAATATTTTCTAAAGTCAATCATCTAGGTTATAGATGATTGTGTTCCATACATGTATATAAATTATAAAATTGATAAATATTATTTGGCAGATTCATCATAAGGAATACATCTTTCTAAATAGAACTCATATGTTATGATGAAGTTCTTAGAGCTACTTCCAAAATGATAAAGGATGATTTATCGTGTGGTTCTTAAATCTTGCTCATGACCAAATGATACAATTATTACAAGGATGATAATTATATCGAGTGTAGGTTGTTATGTGCCATATTAGTTGGTTGTCCTCTTAATCAAGGCATGTGGTGATATGGATATGGCATGCGGGTGATATGTAGGAGTATCTTTCACTGAGCATAACTATTTTCAGAGTACTCTACTATCAAGTATTGCTCTAATGGGATATGGATATAAGTATTCTTCTGACCTGAGGCTGCCTCAATGACTTGCAGGCAACTCACTGTGTTTTGGTGTTGGACTATCCAAATTTTTAATTCGATGATGAAAAGTTTTAGGGTACAGTCAAGTATTTATAAAGTCTGAGTGTGAGTCAAGATGGGATTGACCGCTCCAAGTAAAATTGGAGATGATGCATCACTGTATTTTAATTCAGCAAAACTTTGGCTAAAGTACTCCTGTGAAGAGTCACAAAATTTTTGAGGTTGAGACACAACATTAACCACTCTTTTTGGATTGATAGTTTAACCCTAAGTCATCCTGGAGCATCGAGACTCAAAGAGATGAATTATATGGTAGCTATACCCACATGGGTTCTAGAGTGTTGCTGGACATACATTCGGCCTATTCGGATGTCAGAAACTATTGCTAGATGGTAACATCAATTGGTACAGAAATTATTTTTATGTTAATGACTTTAGTTCAAACCTATGGGGTCACATACATAGAAGTATCGTCTGATCAAATGGCTGATCGATGATTATGAATCATTGAAGGGTTCAATTATCAATGTGATTGATAATTAATCCTATGCAAAGATTGTAATAAATTATTTACTAATAGTTGATAAATTAGAATAATAATTAATTAATAATATAATTATTATTGGCTCAATTTGACTGAACAATGGAGATTGGATCAAATCTAATTGAATTAGATTCAATTAGGTTTACTTTGGATTGATTGGATGCAGCCCTATTGGATAACAGGGCTTGTTCCAATTGATTTCAGAGATGCAAATCAAATTTTGAGTTGAATAAGATTCAATTTAGTTTTACATATGCTTTGATTGGATCAAACTCTATTGGATAATAGTGCTTGACTATTAAACCCTATTGAACAATAGGCTTGATTGGATCAAGTCCTATTGAATAAAAAATACTTTCCACAGACAAAATTTTAATCTAACTAATTCTCTAATTAGATTGGAGCTTAATTGGTTTTATAATTAGGTTAGGACCTAATTAGTTAATTTGTTATAACTAATTCCTGATTAGTTAGGATTGGGTCCAAGAATTAGTTAGAGTCGGAATGAGATTCTTGAATCCTATGTGGAATAGGGTTGAACCAACTAAACCTATCTATTTAAGAAGTCCTCACACCCCACTCTCCTCACCGTGTGGAATATCTCATACCCCACCAAAGGAGCCATGTTCTCTCCTCTCTTCCATGAGAAAAGGTAGGCATCTTCTCCTCTTTTGGTGGCCAAAAAGAAAGGAGGGGCATCCAAGAGTTGGACGCCCCATATCCCATGCATCTAGACTTCCTTCCCAACCCCTTTGAAGGAATTTTGTGAGACATTTTCTACTAGTTGTTGGGCATCAAAGAGGGCTTCTCATGCTAGTTTTATAATAAAAAATTAGAGAAGAAAGGTTCTTCCCAACGAGAGAAAGAGAAGGAAGAAGAAGGGTCTTCTTTCTTGTGCGCAGCTTTGGAGAAGGAGTTCTTCTTCCATATTTTTTTTATTTTTTAGAATAAAAATTAGATTAGATCTAATTTTTAATATGAGAATTTAGAGAAGAAATGTCAAAAAATTTAGTTAGGTGTTTGGGGCTTCCTAGAGTTTTAGATCAAGGAGAAAAAGGGAGAAGAAAAGAGAAGATCTATTCTTCTCTTGGGTCTGTCTTTTGGGTTCTTCTAGAGCTGAAAATTTCATATAATTTTTTGTATAAAAAATCAAATTAGATCTGATTTTTATCATAAAAAATTAGAGAAGAAAGGTTTTTCTTAAAGGTGTGAAAGGAAGAGAGAAAGATTCTCTCTTGTGCAAGGGAGAATTGACAAAAAAGAATTCTTCTCTTGATTTCTATCATAGAGATTTGATGCGTGGATCCAGAAAAAAAAGAGAGGGTCTCTTTATTCTTCATCTTCTTCATATTTTTCTTAGACTAGTGAAAGTATGGTATCTTCACAAGCTAGCACTTTTGGAGAGATCGATCAGCACATGAGCTTCGTATGGATATCTGTAGAGATCGGACATGTGTGCGACTGTCGAGCATCACGAAGAACCAACTACCATAAATTTTGGATGCGGTGATCTGCTATCCGCACATAGGTATAGAGTTTTAAACTCAATTCATATTTAGATATGATCTAAATATAATTTAGATATGATCTAATTACATATAGATATGATTTATACTTGTTGAATTTTAAATTTCAGATTTACATACATACATATTAGTTCATGTCATAGATCCCATATGGTACTTTTAGATTTGATCTATGTATGTATTATAGATTAAATTATTTAATTTATATACATTTCACTATAAAATTTTAAAAATACATGCACAAAACTATCATGCTTTCCTTCAACTGGTATCAGAGCAAAGGTTCATTATGACATGAACATATATGCATGTAGAGTTGAAATCTAGATTTAGTAATGCATGTGATGTATTATAATCTGATTTTAGATATGATCTAATATAAAAATAAGATCCGATATAATTTAGATTTAATCTAAATTTTTGCATATATGATATGTTAGTAGATTAGATGATCCGATTAGCAAGTATTTAAGATATATATGGATGTATGCCCTAGAAGCCAATCTTGGCTGATGTATATCATATTACTAGGACATATTTTTATACTTAATGGGTACTTATATTACCATTCATATTTTATGTGTCCATGAATCATCCAAGGGATTAACAAGATGATGACACATATTCTCAAAGAGTTGAAATTTGAGATATATGTCATTAATGATTAATTCTTAAATTGCTTCTGATCATAAAATCATCATGAGAATGGTGATTGATCCAGATAGATCGATGTATGGATCGCTTCCTTCACACAGATGAGTCTCAAATCTACGGTGTAGTGACACTAGAGCGAGAGTACAAGTGATTGTTAGAGAATTACTAGCACTAAACATGACGCATATAAGAAGTCACATGGATGTCTACTCACTCGTTAGTGACTTTCTCGATGCTGCAGTAGTGTGACTGGTCCTTTGACCTACGGTGCTATAGTTACTCGCAGTGAGGCTACTGAAGTTTGACTACACATAAATATTGACTCAATGAGTCTTTGTAGTAGATGTTGATAACAGTTGGTCTACTATAGGAGTAGGGTGTGCACCTAGATAAAATTTATCGATCCTAGTAGAAGGAAGTAGTCCTATGAATTTTAAGAAGCTGAGTTCTTCAGTTTATGGCTATAGCAGTATGATTGATGAAAAAGAATTTTTATGAAAATCATACATGGACTCGAGCTAATTGAATCTATCATATGATCGATGATGAGGTTTGATGATTTATCTATGACCTGTCATTTAATCGAGACTCACGATAGAGGGACTGTATCATACGTTAACTGTACCTAGAGATTCATCATCTTTTATTCTGCTAGATTGCCACTACATACTGTTAGGTGTCACTGGTGGATTGTGAGACCCACGAGCATCATCTCGATGATCGATGATCTTTGATGGGCAGAGTTGGAATGGTTCCAACCCATTGAAAGGAGCTTTAATGATATTGTGATAGGAATCACAATATATTTCACTACCAGATAGAATAAAATCTATGGGGTCACACACAAAGAGATTTTTGACTAATCGGATGGTTGAATTGTGATTATGAATCATAATAGGATTTAATTATCCATATGATTGATGATTAAATCAATACAAAAGTTGCAATTAAGTAACTCGCTAAAGAGTTAGTGAGTTATAGGAGGATTAATTAGCAATTGGATTGCTAATTGGCTCAATTTGATTGAGCAATGGGGCTTGCATCAAGTCTAATTGAATTATATTCAATTTGATTCGATCAAGCCTAATTAGGTTATGAGATTACCAAATTGCATGAGAGAATAATTTTTTATTTGATTAGGATTTGGGTTTGATCTAATTCTTAATTAGATTAAGATCTAACTAAGAGATTTTTGGGTTCTTATTTCGACTAAGAATCCTCCTCTAATTAGATGACATCTAATTCTTAATTGGATTAGATTTTAATCTAGCTCCTAATTAGATTAGAATTTCAATCTGTTCAGATCTAATCAATTTGTAATTTGATTAGGATTGATTAGAATTTTAATTGATTTAAATCAGCCACCTAAAGAAGAGTTTTAAGTGGTTAGGACTCTACCTTTCCTTGCACCATTATGGAGCCCCACGCCCACTTAGATTTTGGACACCACAAATATCCAATGCCCCTCATGTTTTGTGTGATGAAAACACTTTTCTTTTCTACTTTTAACGTGCAAGAGAGAGGTGCACAAAATTAGGAAGGCTTGGGCGGCATATGCAAGAGTCCTAAAATAGTTGGACTCTTATCTCTTTACCTAAAAATCCTATCTACTCCCTATTTAAATAGGGGATCATGTGGGGTGGTATGAACTTGATTGAGATCAATTTTGGATGCCAAAATCAGAGGAGGTGTGCGTGAAAAAATCCAAGGTAGAAGGTGCGGCATCAAGGGCCATGGTGTGAGGTTTGTTGGCTCCTATCTTTTCTTTCTTACCAACAACCAAAGGTTGGTTGTTAGGACCTTCTCTCTTTCTCTTTTGTCCAAGTTTGGATATGAATTTTTCTTTCCTCTTTATCCAAAAGTTGGACATATATTCTTAGATCTCTAACGTAAAGATTTGATGCATGGGTTTTTAGAAAGAAAGAGAAAAAAGTGTTCTTCTCATAATCTCTAGCATAGAGATCATTATCCTCCTATTCTCTTCTTCTTCTCTAAGAGAGTCTTGAGAGAAATGAAGAGTTTTCAACCATCAAGATGAGATCTTTGTTAGAGAGCTAGCACTTCGATGAGATCAAGAAGCTTCTGATCAGATCGAAGTCTTGTATGGATACCTGTAGAGGCCGTATACGTACAGTTTTAAGGGACCTTCAGAAGACATCCACGATCATCAATTCGTGATGTAGATCGATCCATATCAAGGTATAAAGATTAGATCTTCTCTATTTATTTTTTTCTATTTGATTTTTGTATCTGAATCCTATATCATATATGTAGATCTTATTTTATGATTTTAAGATTTGATCTTATGCATGCTTAGATTAAATTAGATTTAATTTAAATTTTTAGTTTTCACTGCATACCTGTTTTAAAATTTTTGTATGTATGAAACCATAAAAATCCAATGCTGATTAGTAAGTACTTGGATCGGATTGATCACCAGACCGTCCGATCATAAAAGCAAAAAAGATTTAAAAGCCTTCTCTTCCTATTTGATAGGGTGCTCTTATAGCATGTAGGGGTACCATATGATTTAATCCCATGAAGAAGAACGTGAAAGGAAGAACTTACTTTTTTGCAAAACCCTATATGTTGAAATCCTAGGGTTTATTGTATGTGATACAAAACTTGAATTGTATGAAGAATATAATATTTAATCTATATGATTAAAATTATTTTAATCATAAAAAATAAAATTTAGAATCATAAAATATTTAGATATGATTTAAAGTTTGTTATGATTGATTTTTTTTTACTTTATGTGAGAATTTTGAGATCTGAAACTAAATGATACCTGTTGGCATGACAACTGAGTCGACTAAATTTTGAACTGTATCAATTCAGTCCCCTAGTTTAATCGATTCAGTACTGACTGACCCGATCCAATTGTCTCAGGTCAAGCAGTAATGGTTACTGTTCATAATCAGTTAGTTGATCAAGTATTAGATTTAGTCGACCCATTGAAGTGAGCCAACTCAGTTCAGAGGTGAGCCGACCTTGTTTTCAGAACAAAAAATTTTGCATAAAAATTGATGTAAAATTATTTTACAAAATTAAAATGGTTTTAATTAATAATTTTAATCCATATTAATGCTATACTTAATTAAAAATTAAGAAATATATTTTAGATCTAGAATTATAATTAAAGATCTAATAACATTACATAAAATATAGGGCATGGGTTAACTCAAATCAGATCCTTTTAATTGGATTAGACCTAAGGTTAGAATCAAAGACTTAATGGATTAAAAAGAGTAGTTGATCAAATCTAACCAATGATTGATTTAGATTAGATCAAAGATACTCTAGATCAAATATAATAGTTGTTATAGTTGATTAAGTCCATATCTTTGATTAAACCAAATGGATCTTGATTGAGGCTCAATGGTTGAGCCCAAGTCATTGGGTTGATTAGATTACTTAGTGATTCGAGTTGACCCATATCATTAAGGTTAATTAGTATGATTGATTTAGGTACCTTGAACCGATTTGTCTCTAGTCCTTCTCATGACTTAGTGAAGCCAGTGGAAGGATTTACGACGTACCGATTGGATTTGCTAGTCACTAGTCTTTTCATGACTCGATGAAGTTAGTAGGAGGATTTATGACTTGTAGATCTACTGATTACTTATAATATATATTAACTAAATTTTTTAAATTATTAGGTCTATAAAATGAGCTAGTTATGGAGATAACTAGATCATAGCCTCCTATTAAGGTGCATAATAATATATCCAATATTTTAAATAGGCATTGAAAGTGCCACACACCTAGTGTCTATTACATATTGAAATTATTATCCATCATATGATCATCTTATTGTACCTTCAGATCAATGCTTAGGTTGGTTGAGCCATATTCGGATCTGGATATTTATTTGCTGGATGTACTTGATGTTGTCATGTTAATGGTTGGACCTAATCAAAATTTTCAGTAGAGACACCACACGCCTGCTGAAGAGATGTCTGGGGTAAAACCTAATTGCTAGAAGTTGTTTGAAAAAATAATTAATTAAGAACCTACCCATGGATGTACTAGGATTGGTCGAGCCACACTCGAGCCTGAATGCAGTCTGTATGGATTCTAGTACCCGCTAAGAAATTAAAGTAATTTCTCGAATTGAAGGTAGAGGCTATCAATTCATATAAAATAGTGGAAGAATCTTTAGACTAAAGTTCAAGTCTTTAGACTTAAAATAGTTCATATACTGATAGGTTAATTATTCTCTTTTCAAAAATAGCTAAAATATTATCGCTCTGTTTACTATTTGACAGTGACAATATTATCGGACCTAACTTTAATAGTCAGTATCAGAAGTTGAGTATAGTTTTTGAGCTAATTGATCAAAATGTCTCAAGCTAATCCAAATGGGCTTAAAAGAAAAATCAGCAAATGGTTGCTGGTCAAGATAGTTATACGATAACTCCTTGAAGTTTTTCTATTGGTAATACTACTACCTGGGTATTGGATATCGATTATGCAAGTCTTGTTTGCAAATAGTTACGAAAGATTTCAAGATAGTAGAAGGTTTGAAAATGATGAGAGACTTTTGAATGTAAGATATGAAAGTTTGTTCCAGTCTTAACATTAGGAATCGTCAAGTTTGTTTTCAATCCTGAAGATGTCATTTTAAGTGATTATCACTTCTGTCCAATCTTATTGATGGTGTCAATAAGAATGATTATTACAATATCATTATGAATGATATTACAATAATGAGTGAATAATTGAAATGACATAAACTCAATACCATAGTCTGTTAGTGTAAAATACATATCTAACTAGCATCCTAGATTAGATAATGTCACTGAAGTCTACTTTTGGCATAATTGACTTAGTCATATTTTATTGAAAAGGATAAATGAGTCAGTAATATTCTGAGTTTGATATATATTGATTTATTTGCACTTATGAACATAAGTACCAAAAGAGGACTTACTACTTCATTAAAATCTCTGACGATCTATTTTAGCATAGGTGTGTCTTGCTTATGAAGCATAGGTTTGAATCAGTTGAAATATTCAAACGATTCCATAATAAGGTAAAAAAATAAATTGTAAAGAGTATTAGAATTCATCAATTAGACTGATGAAGTGAATCCTTTTACAGTGAGTTTTTGACATGTCTTGAAGAGAGTTGGATTCTCTCTCAATGGACCTCTCTTGGGATACCACTATTTAAAAGGGTGTCTGAAAGGAGAAATTAAACTTTGTTAGATATGGTTCGGTCTACTATGGGTTTGCTAGTCTATCTGAGGTTATGTTTTAAAGACTACATGATATGTGCTTGAGAACGTTCTGGGCAAATCGATCACCACAACTCCATATGAGATATGGACTTGGATAATTCGATGCTCTCTTACCTTAGCATTTGGGATGTCGAGCTTATGTGAAATATTCACAAACTGACTAGCTTGGATCTTGGTCTGATAAATATTATATTAAGAATATTTCTTCTACCTTTCTAATGGACATGAGATGTTCATGAATCTTAAGGCATTCTTTTTGAAGAAGAAATTTTTTGGTGAAGGAAATGATGCTGTTAAGACCAAGCTTGGTGAAGCTTGATAGGTAGAGGAACTAACTTTGACACAAACTAACAGAATTGGAGTTGATTAGATCAAATCCAAAGCCCGATGTAGAGGTATCCTTGAGTAGATATGGTAGAGTACCGTGTCAGCTGAACATATACTTTGATTTTTAGATTCGAGATAGAGATTTGATTTTCTATATGAATTCCATACAGGGATCTAACTTTGAGAAATAGCTTGGAGTCATTAACTCTGAAATGAAGTCCATGAAGATCAATGATATATGGACATTCGTTGATTCACCAAATAGGGTAAGACCCATAACGTGTAAGTAGATTTTAGATAGATAAGAGGTGGAGATGGAAAGGTGGAGACCTATTAATTCTATCCAGTTGCCAAGAATTTCATCAAAGTTATAGTGTTGACTATAACAAGATGTTTTTCCTTGTGACAATCCTCAAGTCCATTCAGATTTAATTAAACTTTTCGAAATTGGAACATATGTTTTGAACGTATGGTTTTGTTGAGAACGAAGCAGAATCCTATATGTATAAATAGACTGATAGTTCTGTAATAGTATTCTTTATGTTATTTAGATAAAATTTTCTTAATCGAGAACGACATCCCTACATTATAGGAAATAAAAGCTTGGTTGTCATCTCTATTCTCCATAAAAGTTTGAAAGGTTATGAGAACTATTCTTAAGTATTTATGAAATACTAAAGATCAATGACTCATTTATGAAGAATCTGACTTAAAATCTGTGAAATATTGATTTTAATTTCTTGTCAGATCAAAATGACAAAGTTGTGTCAGGTTATATTTTTATCCTAAAAAAAAGAGCGATATGTTGGAAAGATTCTATGTAGTATTTAGTAGCCAGTT
>NC_025999.2:65954180-65992367 GCF_000442705.2 Elaeis guineensis
ACCGAGGTTGATAGATCCCATCTTGATGCGATCTGGTTCCTACAATGAATATGCTACAGCCAACATACACCTCAGGGTTCGAATGGCTAGGAGATCGAGTTATGGTGTAGTCAAACTATAACACACTCAAGGTGAACCACGATGCACCTCAGGTCAAAGAA
Source organism: Elaeis guineensis (assembly GCF_000442705.2). NCBI lineage: Eukaryota > Viridiplantae > Streptophyta > Magnoliopsida > Arecales > Arecaceae > Elaeis > Elaeis guineensis. The sequence goes on from NC_025999.2 coordinate 65,954,342, forward strand.
CTAGACACACAACTGCAGCATCGAGCTAGTCATCGACGAGAAGGTAGACTTCCTTATGACTGCTCGAGGTGGTCACGCTCAGTACTCTCATTCTCAATGAATACCTGTACTCTCACTCGGTGTCTCCACACCAGACTCAAGACTCATCTATCCTAAGGAAGCGATCGTACACCAACCTTCGGATCGATCACCATCCTCGTGATGATCCTATGGTCAGGAGCAGTTTATGAGTTAGTTATGTAAATTCATGCCTTAAATTTTCAACTCTTGAAAATATGAATTAACATTCCACTAACTCAAAGGATGTATCACAGACACAATGTACACAATGTGATAGAAGAATAACCCTTTTATTCATTTATAGTCAAAATTATAAATTTGCCCTTAGATTGTACAGGAATGTGTCAGCCGATCTGGCATCTAGGGCACACATCTAACAAACTCCCACTTGACCTAATGCCAATTGGCTACATATCTAAGTCCCATCTTCTCAAGGTGGGCTTCGATCTTCTGTTGGCCCAATGGCTTAGTCAGCGGGTCTGCCACATTGTCTGTGGAGTCGACTCTCTTGACCTCGACATAACCCTTTTCGAGGTAATCACGGATCAGATGGAATCGCCGCTCGATGTGCTTGGACTTCTGGTGAGACCTTGGCTCCTTAGCTAGGGCTATGGCTTATTGTCGCAGTAAAGAGGTATGGCATCCGATGACATCACTCCAAGCTCTGCGGCAAACTTCTTTACCAGAATGCCTCCTTCGCAGCTTCGATGCAGCAATGTACTCTGCCTCCATGGTGGAATCAGCAATCACCGTTTGCTTGAACTCTTCCAGCTAACTGCACCACCATTGCAAATGAACAGACTCCAGATGTCGACTTTCGATCATCTATATCAGACATAAAGTCTGAGTCTGTATATCCCTGAATCTGGAGTTCTCCATTCCCAAAGACTAGAAACATATCCTTAGTCCTTCTCAAGTACTTAAGGATACATTTCACAGAAGTCCAGTGCTCTTCGCCTGGATTCGACTGATATCTGCTTGTGACACTCACAGCATGGGCTATATCAGGTCGTGTACATAGCATGGCATACATGAGGCTCCCTATTGCCGAAGCATAAGGGATCTTGCTCATGCGTTCAATCTCCTCAGGTGTGCTAGGGCACATCTTCTTGGAGAGATGAATGCCATGTCTAAAAGGCAATAAACCTCTTTTGGAGTTTTCCATGCTAAACCTTTTAGCACCTCCTCTATGTACATCTTCTGTGAAAGTCCCAGCATCCTATTTGGTCTATCTCTATAGACCTTAATACCCAGTATAAAGGATGCCTCTCCTAGATCTTTCATAGAGAACTCCTTAGACAACCATATTTGACTGAGGTCAACATGGGAATGTCATTCCCAATTAGGAGGATGTCATCGTACAATACGAGGAAGACAACTGCGCTCCCACTGACCTTTTTGAACACACATGGTTCCTCCTCGTTCTTGATGAAACCAAATATTTTGATCACATCATTGAAACGAGTATTCCAACTCCGAGATGCTTGCTTAAGTCCATAAATGGACCTTTGCAGCTTGCAGACCTTGTGATCATCATCACTGGATGTGAAACCAAGCGGCTGTTCCATATAGATATCTTCCTCAAGATGTCCATTTAAGAACGCCGTTTTCACGTCCATCTGCCATATTTCATAATCGAAATAGGCTGCAACAGCAAGCAATGTGCGGATGGATTTTAGCATGGCTACGGGAGAAGGTATCCTGATAGTCAATGCCTTCGCCTGACTATAACCTTTCGCTACGAGCCTAGCCTTGAATGTCTCCACATTCCATCTGCACCTATCTTTCTCTTGAAGATCCATTTACACCCAATAGGTACAATACCTTCAGGTGGATCTACCAAGGTCCAGACTTGGTTTGAGTGCATCGAGTCAATTTCTGATCTCATTGCCTCTAACCATTTCTCGAGTCGATATCTGATATCGCCTCGTCATAGGTCTTGGGATCATCACCATGAACCCCATTTTCGTGAGGAAATTTCCTCTACATCCTCTTGTATGGTACCTAAGTACCTTTCAGGAGGATGAAAAATCCTAGTCGATCTACGAGGTGGAAGAGGTTGTGTTAGGACTGGTTCTGATTGATTGGTTCCTCAGGTTCTTTAGCTCGTTGCTCTTGGGAGACATTCTCCTTGAGCTTAATTATTCTTCTGATGCCACCATCTGAATAAACTGTTTTTCAAGAAAAATAGCATTTTCGACTCACAATCACATTGTGGTCTTTTGAAATATAAAAAATAATATCCTAATGACTCTTTAGGATATCCTATGAACCAAGCTCTAAAAGATCTGAACTCTAACTTGTCCATCTACTATCTCTTGACATGAGCCTGGACAATCCCAATTCTGAGATGATTCAGACTTGGCTTCTTACCATGCCATATCTCATACAGTGTGGTAGGAACGGTTTTAGAGGAAACCCTATTCAATACATAAATTACTGTCATGAGAAAATATCCTCAACAAAATTTTGGGAGGTCTGTGAAGCTCATCATGGAATGGACCATATCTAATAGGGTTCGATTTCTCCATTCTGAAACCCCATTGAGTTGAGTATTTAGGTGGAGTCATTAAGAGACTACACCATTGTTCTTAAGATAGTTAAGAATTTTCGACTAAGGTATTCACCTCCTCGATCTGATCAAGAACCTTAATGGATTTTTCTGTTTGTTTTCTACCTCATGTCTGAATTCTTTGAACCTTTTCAAAGGCTTCAGACTTGTATTTCATTAGAAACACATACCCGTACCTAGACATATCATCGATAAAGGTAATGAAGTAGATAAAGTTGCCTCTAGTCGGCACATCAAATGGGCCGCACACATCCGTATGTACTAGGGCAAGTAGGTCTGTGACCCTTTCCCATGTCCCACAAAAGGGAGCTAGGTCATTTTGCCTTGAAAGCATGATTCACAAACTGGATATGACTCAAAAGTCAACGAACTCAGTAGCCCGGATTTCTCCAATTTGTTAACCCTGTCTTCCGTATATGACCTAGCCTTAAGTGCCACAGATACTTATCATTTAGACTATCTCTAGACCTTTTTAATTCCTATGGTATTCACATTTTGCTCAATATTAAATACAGATACATCAATATGTAGCTGATAGAGACCGTTAATAAGAAAACCATCTGCAACTTTATTATTTTCATAAAAAATATTACAATGGTCCTTATGAAAGCTAATCACATAGCCTTCTTGTGCTAAACATGAAATAGAAATTAAATTTCTGCTTACTGCAGGCACATAATAACAGTCTCTAAGAAATAAATCTAATCCTAACGATAATTGTAGAGGGTAGGTTCCCATGGCCACGTCAGCAACTCTTGCTCCGTTCCCAAACGTAAGATCATCTTCCCATCCCTCAGCCTCCTGCTTCCTTAAGACCCTGCATAGAAGTGCACAAATGAGCACTAGAACCAGAGTCAAGCACCCATTGGATGCAGAAGAAACCGTAAGATTAGATTCTAAAATAAGCATACCTCCAGAAGGACCATCCTTCTTATTCTTTAGGGTGGCCAGGTACTGAGGACAGTTTCACTCCTCTTCTTCCCATCCACCTTCTGCTTCTTCACAGACTTCTTTTTCTTTCCAAAAGATTTTCTCTTGGAAGAAGTCTGCTCCACAGTAAGAACTGAGCCTTTTGAACCTTTCATTGAAAGCTCAGCCGTAACCAGCATATTCATTAACTCGGCCAAGGTACATTGCATCTTATGCATATGAAAGTTCATGATGAACTGACCATATGCATCGGACAAGGACTGAAGGATCACATCAATCTAAAAATTCTTGTCTAAGATGATACCGAGCTTCTCAAGCTCCTCAAGATCCTTGATCATTGTCAAACAATGATCTTGGACTGACTGCCCATTATGCATCTTGGCCTTAAAAAGTCTTTAATAGACTTGATACTTGGCTGCGCGACTCTGTTCACCAAACAACTCTTGTAGGTGAGCCAATATTTGGTGGGTAGTCAAAATATTTTCATATTGGTGCTGCAAATCATCAGACATTGCACCCAACATGTAGTACCTGGCTTTGTTATCATCATCCGTCAACTTTTTCAGAGATGCTCTTTGTTCAGCAATCAGACGTGCTAGCATGGCAGGTGGGTCCTGGTCCAAGACATGAGTCAATTTTTTGGAACCCAAAATAATTCTGTAGTTCCTCAATCAGTCCTTAAAATTTGGTCCAGTCAGTCTATGAGTGTCTAGAATTTTGATCAGGGGGTTTGAGGCAGACATGTTTCCTGTAGAGAGTCAAAAGTTTCTAGTTAGATTTTGTAATCAAACTCAACCAATTTATTTAAGATTTTTTTTTTTAAATAAATTAGGCTCCCACTATTTTCTCAGATCCCTACACTCCCTTGGTAGAGATGTGAAAATCTCTGTGATTAGTGATTTCTAGTGGGTGGTGTAGTCTCACCGACTGGCTCATCACCTCACCTCACAATTATTGGTGATGGATCAACCGATGAGTGGACAACTCTTGTCCAATGATTCTCTAATCATGGTGCACCCAAACTTGGTCTCTAATTCATGAAGCTCACCGTATCTGGGATATTACTCCAATCCTTAGTTAAGCCAAATCCACCATTTGCACAAACTAGATTCCTGATTGGGTCCCTCACCGTATCCGAAATATTGAGTCCAACCCATCCTCTAATTCATAGCATCCAATGCCTAATGGACATGGTTGCGTCTTTCCGATGCAACTGAGCCACTGTAACCAGTCGAGAACAATCAACCCGGGAAGGGCCCGCACATCCATAATGGTGGAAGACCTAGACTTAATATTTTCTTAGGGTGATTTGATTTAGGTCTTTTAAACTTGACTTGACATAGTCATAACAATTATGACTAACCTAGTGGCATGGGTCAGCTCGAATTGTTAGCCACCTCAAATCAGAACTGGGTTGATACATATGGCCAGGTAAGTGAGATCGGTGGGAGGGATATGCCATTAACTCGACAAAATGCATTCGAGTTGAGTAGCTCCCAATTAAAAACCAGTCGGTCGCATCTGCCCAACTTACCTTAGACACCAAATTATCGAACCAGAACTAATTGGGTTAGCCTACAATCCAGGCTCTAACCACTGAGCCAAATTAGATCTTAACTTGATTGAGTCACATCTAAATGTGATTCGACTTTGACCCAGATATAATCCTATTAGGCTGGTCAATTATTAGCTTTCATGATCCCACCTAACCAACTCTTGATTCGGTTTGATCAACCGCTAGACCTAATTGAGCTACCCAAGCCCGAACCCAATCTTATGAAAATATCTTAGATCTGAAATTTTTAATTTTAGACTTAACTTAATTTCATAAGCTCAATACATTAATTAAGTTTGGGTTCATAAACAAAGCATGTAAAATAAATCCTAGGGTTTCAGGATCTAGGGTTTTGCAGAAAAGTAAGTTTTGATTTCTAATTAAGGATGAACGCGCGGCACCCCTACACATCATATGAACACCCCATTGAATGAGAAGAGAGGGTCTTAAAACTCTACTTTATTCTTATGACCGGACGGCCATGAGGAATACCTTAATCAGAAATATAAATTTAACTACAAAACTAGTTAGATCTAAATTAACATATCACATATACAATTTAAGATCTAACTAATACATGCTTTGCATACATCTTATATATTAAAAATCAATCTAATTAACATGCTTTCAGATCTGATACATCATATGTAATATCTGAAAAATAGAATTTAAATTGAACTATTCAAAATAAAAATTATTCTAGACAAGTTACTAGAACAATTCTACAACTAGTCTAGGCATGCAACAGATCAATTTTATGAAATAATTAAAATTTTATTTTTTATATTATGATTTGATTATAATCATTATAACATCAAAAAAAATAGATAATAAATTATATTTAATTCATATTTTAATCTTATTAAAATATAAAACTTAAGACTATTCATGGATTCAATTAATCCTAGTCTGGTTATGCATCTCATGCATGTTAGATCTTCTTAGATTTAATTTTAAATATTTTGATTTTAGATCCCATCATATCTGATGTGATATCTGAAATTATTTAATATCAGATAAATTACAATTAAAATTAGATCTAAAATAGATCTGAAATAGAGCCAACAACCTGGCTCTGATACCACTTGAAGAAAAATTCATCTTTTTCCTGTGTAGGATCTTTCAGATTTCATCAAATCTGGGGTGGAATAAATTAAAAATTTTTATCCTACACTATTTTAGATCTAATGTTTATTAGATCTAATTTTATTATCTAATATTTAAAATCTAAAATTAAATCTAAAAGTATAAGAAATATAGACATACCTCAAGGGTAATCTAATTACCCTGTAGATGATCGCAGCACTGCCTGAGGTTCTGATGTAGCCACACAAGCACCTGGCCTCCACCAGTATTCACTCAGGTTGGATCTAGAACATCTTCTCCTCACAATTCTATGCTCCAAAAATTAGATCAATATCTGATTTGGAAGTACTTCAGAACTCCTTCTGAAGTTGGAGCAGCAGCCTGTCGAAGATGTCCTGCAGCCTTCTGTTCCAGGCATCACCACACCTTGTACCTTTGCCAGATGAATGTCCAACATCTTGGACATGAAGAGGGGAGAAAGGAGAGTAGGGAGGATGTAGAGAAGAGGGGAGGGGCAGCAGCTAATGGGTTTTTTGCATAAAACAAGTTCTATCTTGAAACCCTAGGTGCAGCAGGGTTTATATAGATCCTGTATGCTATGCAGTGCCACATCATTCGATCCATCAAAAAATTCCAATAAATTTTAGAAAAATTTTGATTGGTGGAGTGATGTCATTTAATCATATCAGATAAGAATCCCCATGCTCTCTCCTATGTTGGCACCAACATTGGATAAGCACAAATAAGGTGGCGCCAAAGAGTCCAAGTTTATCAGGACTCTTTGGTTCTTATCCATTTGGGGCGCCCACTTAAATTCAATTGAGCTCATGCCATAATCTGATTATAGCACTCCATTTGAAGTGGTTTGGTCATATGGACACTCCATAAAAATTCTCCAATGAATCCTCTTCAGTTTAAGATCCATATGTCAACTTTTGACAAATGTCCTAAAATAAAATTGATAGGTGCTAGAAATTAGCATGTATTATCTTAAATTCATCTCATGAATTAAGATAAATCTTTTTTGAACTGGACAAGCTTCAATTAGACTGAGAGAAACCTTCTCAAGGTTCTCTGGATGAGTCAGATCACATTTGGCTCAGTAGAGACAGAAAAGATTACATGAGGAGAAAGTTAGGCTCAATCGAGTGCTAGCATGATTTCCTTGAACCTAATTGGATCTTATCCAAATCAATTGGGGTAGCCCAATTGATGACATCCAAATCCTAACCTTTGTTTGTGTGACTCAGTTAGATTCAATTCTGTATGGTAATGAGACATGTCGTGATCTCATCATCGACATCATCGAAACTCCTTTCGATGGACCAGAACTCTTCTGATTCAGACAATTAGAATGATCGATCATCAAAATCATTCTAATTGCTCCCAAAATCTATCAGTGACACCTAGCAGTATATGGTGACAACCCATCAGAACTGAAGATGAACCTCTTGGTGCAGCTACCTGTGTGATTGAGTTCCTCTATCATGAGTCCTGACTGAATTAGGGTTAAGGTGAACTCATCAAACCCAACATCAGTCATATGAATCAATCGATCGATCCGAGTCTGATGTGAAACCCAATAGAAAACTCTTTTCCATTATTTTACTCTACCATGGCCATGGGCTTAAAGACTCGATCTTTCGATCATCATAGGATTACTCCTCTCATCTACCGAGGTTGACAGATCCCATCTTGGTGCGATCTGATTCCTACAATGGATATGATACAGCCAACATATACCTCAGGGTTTCGAATGGCTAGGAGATCGAGTTATAGTGTAGTCAAACTATAACACACTCAAGGTGAACCATCGATACACCTCAGGTCAAAGAACTAGACACACAACTGCAGCATCGAGCTAGTCATCGACGAGAAGGTAGACTTCCTTAGGAATGCTCGAGGTGGTCACGCTCAGTACTCTCATTCTCAATGAATACTTGTACTCTTGCTCTGATGTCTCCACACCATAGACTCAAGACTCATCTATCCTAAAAAAGCGATCGTACACCAACCTTCTGGATCGATCACCATCCTCGTGATGATCCTATGGTCAGGAGCAGTTTATGAGTTAGTTATGTAAATTCATGCCTTAAATTTTCAACTCTTGAAAATATGAATTTACATTCCCACTAACTCAAAGGATGTATCACAGACATAATGTACACAATGTGATAGAAGAATAACCCTTTAATTCATTTATAGTGAAAATTACAAATTTGCCTTTCGATCTGTACAGGAATGTGTCAGCCGATCTGGCATCTAGGGCACACATCTAACAAGCCCTTGCCATGGATCAACCTTCATACCATTATCGGAATCAAACTATTGGCACTTAAATAGAATGATACTGTTACCTCCAATGTAGCTCATCTTAATCACTTCTTCGAGAATTCCATAGTAGTCACTCTCCATCTTATCTTCCCACCAGCTGCCTTTTATACATACACCACTGTTCATTATGCTTTTATAATTTTTATATTACTGGGTTTGAAATTTAAAATCATTTATGTTACAGCCATTACAGCATGTCACGTATTTTTCAGGCCTGTAACCTAATAGTCTTAGCTTCGTTGGTATGGACTCGCTCCTTTCAATGACCTGCATATTATACAAAGAATAAATTGAAAAAATTAAAATATGTAAAATGACAATGGATGCTTACCAATTGACAGAACTAACATGCAAAGTTTTTTGAGAGATGTGTTGATATTTCTTCAGCACTTATGCTCGAATTTTCTCATTTCAGCATCTCATCATGATAAACACTTAATTTAAGTCATTTAAAGTAGAAAATTATATTTAATTTATTTTATTTATTAAGAATTTGATGCTTCTTTTTATGTTTTATAGGAAAGATGTTCGTCGATACAAAGAGTTCGATTCGCAGATCAAAAAGACTCAAGTTTAAAGAAAATTAGACTTAAAATAAAATTTAAATAAAAGAAGGATGCATACAGTATTATAAAAAATGAGGATACTATGTAAGGAACCCAAAAAGGATATAGGCATCATTTTAAAGAAACAAAAATTTCTTTTTGTAATCAAAAAGGAGCATTTTCGTGAGGCATTGCGTGCGGGCACGGGCACGCGGCATCGGGCGCGTGGGTGCAGGGGCGTGGCAGGCGGGCGCGGCAGGCGGGTGTGGGTGCGCCGCATGGTGGGGCGCAGGGAGTTTTTGCTAGTGGACACAGTGGCGAACAGATGCTCATTAAAAAAAAAATATGATACTTGAAAATACTTCAAGAGAAAAAATTTATATTTTCTTTATCTGTTTGTGATCTTTCCATCTCATCCATCCATCTTTTAGTCCTTAGTATTTTCTTTGGTCCCACATCTGAAACCATGTAAAACTCATCCCTCCTAACACTTATAAAAAGGCTCTTGTACTTCCATTTGAGGGGGAGCCCAAAAATTCTTCTAGAGCCTTTCATAGAGGAAGAGAAAGGGATTACTCCATGAGCAGCTAGGCCAGCAGTCTCGGGAGTGGAGAAGAAATTTTGTAATGACACAAAGGGGTTTATTGTTCTAAACTTTCTTGTGTTTCTTTATATGCAATAAAGATTATGCTTTTTATTTAAATCATCATGAGTTCTTTATTTGCTCTCTTTCATATACTTTTATTTATACTTTTCTGTTAGATTAATATTAGGAACAACTTTTACTTTTTGGAGATGCATCATGATCTATGGGTATGGGGCGTGCTGAGGAAAGAAGAGTTGTTTACCTAGTACTTTCTGAAGATGCACCGTGATCTACGGGTACGGAGTGTGTCGAGGAAAGATTGGTATTTTTCCTAAGATTAATCACATCTATTTAATTAAAAAAAAGAGATATAACTCTACTAGTGCAAAATTAATTCAAAACTCCCGAGCTCTTTATTTTCTAATTACATCAATTTTAAGATAATTTATTTTTTTAAAATCAAAACAATGCTTCTTTATTTTATTTTGCAATCTCAACTTAGTCCAAGGTCCCTGAGGATACGATCTTGACTCATCCTACCTACGTAGTGAGTAGAGTTATTTTTGGTGCTATCAACGACTACATATCAAATTTTGGCACCATTGTCGAAGATCTTGGCACGGTTGAATTAAAAAAAAAAAAAGCCACTGACATTTCATAACACTTAACTAAAATAGCGTAACCTCAAATATAAAAATTTTTAACTTGATTGGACACCTTGTTTCTTTGCATTGCATCTCCATAATTAACTTTAAGGGCGCAACCCATTAACTAAGATAAGGTAGGGATTTGATCACCCTTCTTTGGCCCACAAATCACTCCCTTGCATTTGTATAACCTAGACCTTAATCTAAAATTAATTAGACATTGACCCCTAAGGATTTCGAGCTCATTAGGACAAGTGACCCTGAGAGTTGAACCAGGTTAGACTTGGTCAGCTAGTTGGTGTCTAGGCAAGTGGTTTGCGGGATGACTGGGCCTGAAGGAAGGTGATTTTTAATTGGTTCCATTCGCTGACCTGGCCAATTTAATTGGTATCTAAGGAAAGCAATGGGGGGACTCCCACCAACCTTACACTTATCTGGCCAGTTGGTTGGTCAAGCTTTGACTTGAAGGGCTTGAAGGCTAACTACAGTTAGGAGCTGTCTAAAACTAGGGTAACTTTAGGATAGAGAGTCCACCGTGTGCTAACTTGATTATAATTAAAATCTAACCACAACTAATTCTTCTATTAGTTTTAGGACTTCTTAGGATCTCTTCTTTAGAACTCTTTTTTCTCTTCTCTTCTCCTCTTAATAAAAAAAAAATAATCCTTAACAGACTAGGATAGTCCTACATAGACCTTTTAGTTGCATGTTAGGTCGACGATCACTAAAACCCGACTTGCAACCATTAGATGAAGAATTAGAAAAGACTTTTAGGACTATCCGAGTTAGAAACATGGCTACACCTGGTGAGGCTAATCCTCCACGATCATTGAGAGAATATTTCACTCTATCCTCGTATACCTACTCTCCATGCATTCAAGCACCTCCAATAAAAGCTACCCAATATGAGATTAAGTCTAGCATTATTCAAATGTTGTCATCATTCTATGGACTTAGTAACGAGGACCCATACAAACACTTGGATGAATTTTTTGAAATTTGTTCCATAGTAAAAATCCAAAACTTCTTCGATGATGCCCTTAGGTTGAAACTGTTCCCTTTCTCACTTAAGGACAAAGCCAAGCATTGGTTAAACTCCTTAGACTCTATAACCATTTCAACTTGGAAACATCTTCAGAGAAAATTTCTCAAGAAATACTTTCCAATTGAAAAAATAAATCAAATTAGAAAAGCTATCACTAGTTTTTCCCAATTGGAGGGTGAACTTTTTCATGAGACATGGGAAATGTTAAGGGACCTCATTCGTAAATGTCCACACCATGCTGTCCCTAAATGGCAATTTTGTCAGTGTTTTTATGATGGTCTATCGGAGAAACACCGATAAATGGTTGATGCATCATATGGTGGGACATTCATGCTAAAGAGTGAGGATGAAGCCTGGCAGCTCTTTGAAATACTTAGTGAGAATTTTCTACATCATATGTCTGCCACCTCTAGAGAACAACCCATGCTTCAATAAAAAGAAGTGAAATTTATCAGATTAGAAATGTCATGGATATCCACAGTAAGGTAGATGAACTGTCCCAAAAATTAGACCGTCTTCTAAATACTGGACAATCCCCGATTCCACCTAACCCAATCCAAGAAGTTTGTGCATTGTGTGCAAGTCCGAACCATTTTGTTAGTGAATGCCCAGCCGCACCTTAATTTTCTGAGTTTGTGCATGAGCAGGTTCAGCAAGCTCAAGTCCAATAAGCTCGCAGATCAGGAAACGATCCATATTCGAACACTTATAACCCCAGCTAGAGAAACCATCCAAATTTTTCCTGGAGACCACAACCAGTGGTTGGTCCTGCCACACATCGACCTCAATATCAAGACCCAACATATAGGCATGGACCATACCATCAATTTCAAAATGCTCCTCAACCGTCTACTACTGGTCACAGCTCAGCTTTTGAGAAAAAAGTTCTGAAAGTACTAGAATGATTAGAAGTCAACACTCAGACCCTTAACTCCCACACACAATCCATTGCTAAGCTAGAGATCCAAATAGGTCAACTAGCGACTGCATTCAGTAGGAGGAAAGGAGAAAAATTACCTAGCCAACCCGAGAGCAACCCAAGAGGGCAATTTGTGATTGAGAGCTCTAATACCCTAGAAGCTTTTTCTGAACACGCCAAATCAATCATGACTCTGAGAAGTGGGAAGGTAATTGAACACACTAGTAAAACCAATGAGACCGACCCTAAACCTCTAACCGAAGCCAAATCACCCAAGAACAAGGAGGACCTTAAAATAGAGAATGAACCAACTACACCGGAATCATCTTATTTGCCTAAAGTCCCATTTTCGGATGCCCTGAAAGCCCTTTTTCCTACAGATAAGAAGGGAGGAAGACTCGACGAGATGTTGGAATTGTTTAAGCAAGTCTAAATTAATCTTCTCCTTCTAGACGCAATCAAACAGGTCTCCGCTTATGCCAAATTTTTGAAAGATTTGTGCACCCAAAATATAAATCTAGATCACAAATCTCAAAGAAAGTATGCCTCATTGAACAGGCTAGTTCTGTCTTCCAGCATGCCACTCCTCCAAACCTTAAGGACCCAGGAGCCCCCATCGTTTCCTATGTTATAGGAGATTATCACATTGAAAAAGCTCTTCTGGACTTAGGGGCAAGTGTGAATCTTTTACCTAGTTCGGTGTATGAACTTTTTAGATTCGGAGAACTGAAACCCACATCAGTCACACTGCAATTAGCCGACAGATCAATTAAGGAATCACGTGGAATGCTTGAGGATGTTTTGGTCAAAGTAGATGAGTTTTACTTTCCAGTTGATTTTCTGGTTCTCGACATGGAACTAAGTGGCAACCCAAAATAAATTTCCATTATCTTAGGATGACCCTTCCTAGCTACAGCAAATGCATGCATTAATTATAGGACAGGAGTCATGGACGTATCTTTTGGGAATAAGAAACTGAGACTGAATGTGTTTGGTGCTTCCCAAGGACCATCAATGGATAGTTGCTTCGAAGTAGATACACTAGAAGACATTATAGAAGATGCAACACCCATAATTTTAGCATCAGACCCCTTAGATACTTGCTTGGCTCACTTTGGAGTGTATGACTTTGAGGGATATATGAAAGAAGTTAACACCTTGTTGGATACACCACACGATAAAACCACTCCTCCATGGACAATCAAGTATGAGCCATTGCCCACATTAGCCAGTACACCAATAGTCTCATCTTTAGAATCACCACCTATGTTAGAATTGAAACCCCTTCTTGCTATGCTCAAGTATGTATTTCTAGGACCCAATGACACCCTCCCGGCAATCATTGCATCAGACTTGACCCCTAATCAGGAAGCACAATTGGTTGGTATTCTGAAGGAACACAAAGAGGCTATCGATTGGTCTATTATCGATTTAAAAGGAATTGACCCCTCCATTTGCATGCACCATATTCATTTTGAGGCAAATGCCAAATCCCATCGAGATATGCAGAGGAGATTGAACCCAAACATGCATGAAGTAGTAAAAAAAGAGGTGGTAAAGTGGTTAGATGCTGGAATCATCTACCCCATATCTGATAGTAAATGGGTCAGTCTCACTCAAGTAGTACCTAAGAAATTAGGTATTACTGTGGTTGAGAATGAAGAAGGTGAACTGCTTCCCACTCGCATATCATTTGGATGGCGAGTATGCATAGATTATAGAAAACTAAATGCTGTTACTAGGAAGGATCATTTTCCATTGCCCTTCATTGATCAAATCTTAGAGCGGTTAGCAGGATAAAGTTTCTTCTATTTTCTTGATGGTTATTCAGGGTACAATCAAGTATCTGTATTTTTGGATGACCAAGAAAAGACTACCTTCACCTGCCCCTATGGCACCTTCGCTTTTCGATGTATGCCATTCGGGCTTTGCAATGCACCCGCTACATTTCAACGGTACATACTGGCCATTTTTTCGGATATGGTGGACAAATATCTTGGAGTTTTTATGGATAATTTTTCTGTGTTTGGAACCACCTTTGAGGATTGTCTCCATAATCTATCCAAAGTTCTTAAATGGTGTATAGAGACAAATCTTGTCCTAAGTTGGGAAAAGAGCCATTTCATGGTGCGGAAAGGAATTGTATTAGGACATATTATTTTTGAAAGAAGGATCGAGGTAGATAAAGCCAAAGTTGAGGTCATTTCAAAACTACCACCCCCTACTTCGATCCGACAAATACGATCCTTCTTAGGTCATGTTGGATTTTATAGATGCTTCATCAAAGACTTTAGCAAGATTTCAAGACCCCTGTGCAATCTGTTGGCCAAGGACACACCATTTATCTTTGACGAAGACTGTTTGAAAGTATTCAACACATTACGAACAGCCCTGACAACAGCACCCATAATAAAACCCCCTGACTGATCCATTCCATTTGAGATTATGTGTGATGCCTCTGACTTTACAATAGGTACCGTCTTAGGACAAAAAATTAATAAAGAGCCACATGTGATCTATTATGCTAGCAAGACTCTTTTCGATGCCCAATTAAACTACACCACAACAGAAAAAGAGCTACTAGCAGTAGTGTTCGCCCTTGAAAAATTTTGCTCATATCTGTTAGGGTCTAAGGTTCTAGTTTACTCTGATCATGTGGCTCTGAAACATCTCCTCTCAAAGGAAGATACTAAATCACGTTTGATCAGATGGATCCTTCTTTTACAAAAATTTGATCTGGAAATTCGAGATAAGAAGGGTTCTAAGAATGTGGTAGCTGATCATATCTCCAGGATCTTAGTTGAACACACGATAGGCATAGATGAGGTCAAAGAGAAATTTTCTAACGAACAACCTTTTGCAATCTTCTCTAGCCATCTTCCATGGTTTGCCCATATTGTCAATTACTTGTCAACAGGACAAGTACCTTCTCACTGGATAAAATAAGAAAAGGATCAATTTTTCTCATAAATTAAACATTATTTCTGGGAGGAACCTGAACTATTCAAATACTGTCCTAACCAAGTTATTCACCGTTGTATCCCCGAGAGTGAATTCCAAAGCATTCTCACTTTTTGCCATTCTTCGGCATGTGGGGGATATTTTAGTGAAAGAAAAACTGCAGCAAAAGTGCTGCAGAGTGGGTTTTATTGGCCAACGCTTTTCAAGGATGCACATGAATTTAGCCAAAGTTGTCTGCAATGTCAGCAAACAGGAAATTTATCCAAGAAGGATATATTGCCGCTGACCCCTATTTTAGTAGTAGAAATCTTCGATATTTGGGGGACTGATTTCATGGGACCTTTTCCAGCCTCATTTGGATTCGAATATATTCTGGTGGCAGTTGATTACGTGTCAAAATAGGTGGAGACAATAGCTACACAGACTAATGATAATAAAGTTGTAACTAATTTTATCCAACGAAACATCATTAGTCGATTTGGCTTTCCAAGGGTGATCATTAGTGACGGGGGGACTCATTTTACGAATAAATATTTTGAAGCACTTATAAAAAAAAATAATATTACACACAAAGTGGCCACACCATATCACCCCCAAACTAATGGTCAGGTAGAGGTGTCAAATAGGGAGATTAAACATATCCTAGAAAAGACGGTTAGGCCCGATAGAAAGGATTGGTCTCTTCGCTTAGATGATGCATTATGGGCTTACCATACAGCTTTTAAAACCCCTATCGGTATGTCACCCTACCGATTAGTTTATGGCAAAGCTTGCCATCTGTCGGTTGAATTAGAACATCATGCACTCTGGGCCATACGAATGTTTAATTTTAACATGAAGAATGCCGGTTCTAATCGAAGGTTGCAAATCAATGAACTGGAAGAACTTCGCAATGATGCATACGAGAGTTCACGAATTTACAAGGCTCGAACCAAAGTATTTCATGACAAATATATCTTTAGAAAATCGTTTGAGCTAAATCAAAAGGTATGGCTTTTCAATTTCAGGTTATGCCTTTTTCGATAAACTTCGATCCCGATGGGATGGACCTTTCATTGTCACACAAATATTCCCACATGGAGCAATTAAAATTCATGACCCCCAGAATGGCAATACATTTAAGGTAAACGACCAACGTCTGAAGCCTTATGTAGATAAAATTGCACATAAAGAACAAATCGACACCATCTACCTATGTGATCCACTTTATAATGAATAATAAACTTGACGTCTAGCTGAAGATATAAAACTTAGCGCTTGTTGGGAGGCAACCCAATGATTTCATATTTTTTTTTACTTTACTACAGCTGCAGAAATTTAAAACAAGAGCCTATTAATCAATGAAACTATCTTCAACTTTCGAAGCAAAATTATCCTAGGTGCACTCTCTCCTTTTATTTTCTTTGCTTTCCTACTCCATTGAGGACAATGTAGATTAAGTTGGGGGGGAAGAAAATTAATCAAATCCTCGAGTATGGTCAGAAATAATTAATTTTGTGTATCTGAATTTTATTTTGATGAAGAGTCAATTAGGCATCCTAATCAATGAATGATTAACGATCAAGATAATTTTAGAGATACTGAGAAATAAATTATTAAGAAAATTCAATGAATGGTAGGGTTTAAACTAGATCAAATTTTAGGAGTGATTCTACAATTCTCTTCTTACTGATCTCAATAAAGAATCTGCTTCATGAGAGATTGGGTGGAAAGGTTGAGGTATGCAAAAAGCCTCCTTAAAATTTATTTAAAAAAAAAAAAATACATTGGTTTCTTACTAAGTAACCGGGCCCCTTCGCCTAAGTAAGCATTGTGGTTCGCATAAAAAGGTGGGCAATGTTAAAAAAAAAAATAGTGGATAATAAGGGGACTAAATTGCAAGAAGATAATAAACCTCTCTCACATTAAGTTAGAGGATTTAAAGAGTAAAGTGGAGAGTTGGTGAAAGAAAAACTCTTAAAATTTTTTTAGTTAATACTCAGCCACTAATTGGGTCAAATTGATAATCCAATGAAGTATCTCTTTAATGGTCTGACCAGGTACCATCTATCTTTTAGGATGCCTAACCTAACTTTTTATTCAAGATCGAGTCAGTACATAATGCTGATATATCTATTTTACTCGAAGATGAATAAAATTTAAGTTGGGGGGTGTGATAAATATTTAATTTAAATCATTTAAAACAAAAAAATTATATTTAATTTATTTTATTTATTAAGAATTTGATGCTTCTTTTTATGTTTTATAGGAAAGGTGATCATCGATACAAAGAGTCCGATTCGCAGATCAAAAAGACTCAAGTTTGAAGAAAATTGGACTTAAAACAAAATTTAAATAAAAGAAGGATGCATACGGTATTATAAAAAATGAAGATACTATGCAAGGAACCCAAAAAGGATATAGGCATCATTTTAAAGAAACAAAAGTTTCTTTTTGTAATCAAAAAGGAGTGTTTCCGTGAGGCATTGCGCGTGGGTGTGGGTGCATGGGCGCGGTAGGCGGGCGCGGGTGCGCAGCATGGTGGGGTGCGGGGAGTTTTTGCTGGCAGACACAGTGGCGAATAGATGCTCATTAAAGAAAAAATATGATACTTGGAAATACTTCAAGAGGAAGAATTTATATTTTCTTTTATCTGCTTGTGATCTTTCCATCTCATCCATCCATCTTTTAGTCCTTAGTATTTTCTTTAGTCCCACATCTGAAAATCATATAAAACTCATCCCTCCTAACACCTATAAAAAGGCTCTTGTACTCCCATTTGAGGGAGAGCCCAGAAATTCTTTTAGAGCCTTGCATAGAGGAAGAGAAAGGGATTACTCCATGAGCAGCTAGGCTAGCAATCTTGGGAGTGAAGAAAAAATTTTGTAACGACACAGAGGGGTTTATTGTTCTAAACTTTCTTGTATTTCTTTATATACAATAAAGATTATATTTTTTATTTAAATCATCATGAGTTCTTTATTTGCTCTTTTTCATATGCTTTTATTTATGCTTTCCTGTTAGATTAATATTAGGAACAACTTTTACTTTCTAGAGACGCACCGTGATCTACGGGTACGGGGAGTACCGAGGAAAGAAGAGTTGTTTACCTAGTACTTTCCAGAGATGTGCCGTGATCTACGGGTATGGAGTGTGTCGAGGAAAGATAGATATTTTTTTTAAGATTAATCGCATCTATTTAATTAAAAAAAAGAGATACAACTCTACTAGTGCAAAATTAATTCAAAACTTTCGAGCTCTTTATTTTTTAATTATATCAATTTTAAGATAATTTATTTTTTTTAAATCAAAACAATGCTTCTTTCTTTTATTTTGCAATCTTAACTTAGCCCAAGATCCCTGAGGATACGATCTCGACTCATCCTACCTACGTAGTGAGTAGAGTTATTTTTGGTACTATCAATGACTATGCATCACATCATATTGCCTAAACATGCATAAAATAATTATACTAAAATAAGTGATCAAAGAGTTAGGATTATGATTGATACTTATAGGACTTATGGATGGCCTCCACGCAGTTTAGCAAAACATATGTCTCTGCCTATCGAAGTTCAGTATCGAAGAAAACCCGATGAACCTCATGTCCAAATTTTTGAGTAGGATAGGCAAATATTGAAATCTCTCACTCTGATCCCTCAGCTCTATCGTCATCATTTTAGCCCACTTGAGTCAGCTTGGTCTACACACTGGGATTAAAGTAGTGTCGGCTGAAATTTGAAATCTC
Organism: Elaeis guineensis; assembly: GCF_000442705.2. NCBI lineage: Eukaryota > Viridiplantae > Streptophyta > Magnoliopsida > Arecales > Arecaceae > Elaeis > Elaeis guineensis. Next base: position 65,973,309 of record NC_025999.2, read on the forward strand.
TTCTATTATATAAGCCTCCACAGTAGAATCTTCGACTTGGGCCTTATTTTTCACTTTCTTCTTGAGACTATGCGTGCATCTTTCAAATGGATACATCCATCTATACTGCACTGGATCCACCACCCTAGCTTCATACACCAGATGATCATGAGGTGCTCTATGGAGTCAAAGGAGTTGGGAGAAAATATCTTCTCCAACTTGCATATGGTCTTTATACTGCTAGTCTCAAGATTGGAGATGTGATCGATGGATAGTTTGGTAGCACAAATATCTCTGAATAGAAGGCTAAGCTTGATCAAAGAACTCCATATGGAGTTAGAAAGGAGATCACGCCAAGCCAATGGGAGTAATCATTGCATGAATATATGGCAATCATGGCTCTTTAGCTCATAAAATCTATCATATTTGACATTGATGTATCAAGCTAGATTACTTGCATAACCATCTGAGAATTTAAGACTCTTACACCATTTGCAATCATTCTTCAGCTGATTTCTTGTTAAGGTATAAGATGCTTTTGGCTTCAAAAATTTCTCAGGTGACACCTCAACCAACTCTAATAGAGGATGCTTGCATATGTTCTTCATATTTGCTCGAGCTTTGAAATTATCCTTCATCTTGCCTTTGATATTCTTAATAGTGTAGAAAATATTATTGAATATATTCTTCTTGATATGCATGAGGTTAAGATTATGAAAGATCAAATTGATGGACCATTAGGGTAATTTCCAGAAGATGTTTTGCTTCACCCAGTTATGAGTAGCACCGAACCCCCCAAGATTTTTGCTTGTCAAATTCAATGCCGAATGGGACTTCATCCAATTGGGATACCCTCTAAAATACTTCCATACTACTGAGGTGTTGGGGTGCATGGTCCTTCTCTATCTTATTCCTCCTGAAACTATTTTGCTGCTTTCAAAAAGGATAATGCTCCGAGAGAAATTGATGATGACAATCGAATCAGTAGGGCTTACGACCATGCTCAAGCTAAAATAATTTTATATTCTCCATGCAACAGAGATATGCTAGCTTCCTATGAGTGCTCCATCCTGATAGCATCTCATAAGCAGAAAAATCACTAATGGTCCACATCAGCACAGCCTTCACTATAAAATTCTTCTTTTTCAATGCATCAAAAGTATGAATGCCATCAGACTATAACAATTTCAACTCATTAATAAGAGACCTTAGATATACATCAAAGATGTCATGGTCCTGGAATGACTAATGTAAAAAAGATATTATGTTCTTTCATACACATCCCAAATGGCAGATTGTATGGCGTGATAAAGATTGACCAACATGAATAAGTAGCCACTACATGACCAAACGGTGTAAAACCATCATAGATAGACCCAGCCGACATTGCATGATTCTCGAGCAAATAAAGGGTGGCAAGCATCAAATTGCTTCTATGCCTTGTTGTTCGATGGATGACATATCATATCGGGGTGCTTGCATGGTCCTTAGTACCGTCTCATCTGCCTGACAGTACTCTTGGACAAGTAGAGCCTCTAAAAAGTCTAGGAGTGAGGGAAAGATATCGAAGAACTTTATATGGTATATCTTTCTGATTCTTATCCTCCTGCCTCGACTTAAATCGGCTTGCACTGCATACATCACATGAGCTCTTCTATTGGTCCTCCTTATAGAAAAGTATGCAACTATTACAACATGCATCTATCTTCTCATATCCCATGTCCAATCTTTTCACTATTTTCTTTGAAGCATAGAAGCTTTTAACAAGCTTCTCATCCTTCGATAGTATTTTCTTTATTATTGCTACCATCCTATCATAACAATTGACCATCATATTAAACTCAGCCTTCAAATTCAACAACTCTGATACAGCTGATAGCACAGTGTGTGTTTCACATCCCGACCATAGTGGTTTATTAGTATTTTTCAGCATACGATAGAAAATACTACTGCCAGCTTTTGGATCATCCTCCATATTTCTGTTAAATTCAGGACTAGTCGCGTCCATAACCATGTCCACCATTCTATCTATGTCCATGTCCTGCTCGGTTCTAACCTTTACAACTTTCTTCCACATCTCTCTATACAGGTACCAATGCTTATAGTTAGACATAAATTCACTCTTATACAAATGGATAGTAATTGTATCTCTATCAAATATTTCTCTATTGCCACATCTGTTATAAGGACAACGAGCCTATCCTTGATGTAAGAGTGCCGTATTCCCAAAAATAAAATCATAGAAGTACTCTACACCCTCTTTGTATTCAATAAAAATCTTTCCATCAACTACTCGACGGTCCATCCAACTATGGTCCATGGCAGACTATCTAAGAATTTTGCATATACATAAATATAAGGTAATTGCTAAATACTATTTTATCATTTAAAATAGCTTACATAGTAAATGCATCCTATCATCAACTAATAGATAAAGATAGGTCCTATCCTATTAAGGAAATGCATTAATTCTATGAGTCTATTACAGTAATCAAATGATACGTATAGGGGTCGAAAAAAATTTCGACAGTATTTTTTCTTAGTTCTCTCATGTAGGAAGAATAAAAAAAAAATACTATCTGAAATTACTTTCAAACCCTCACCATACCGTTTGATTACTGTAATGACCTATAGAATTACTTGTATTTTCCAAACTATTTATAGTGGACAATCAATTGACCAATGTATATAATTCTTCCACCCATACAAAAGCAAATAAATATATGGATACATTAGAATATGTACAATAAGCAACTGATGGGTTTATCACTCCATGCAATGCAAATTTTATTAAAATTAACACATAATTAATGCTGTCCGACACCTTCTGTTAGGATGCACAGGGGTTTCATGCATGTATTTCAAAATTTTTTCGATAGAAGAATATTAGATTAAACTATTTAGTCTATAAATACATGCATAAGATCTAATCTTAAAACTCCGACAAATGGATTGATGATAAAAATTTATATGCATAAAAATTTAAATCTAAAATGACAAGTATGTGAACCAAAAATAGTATTTAGTAATAGATCTAATTTATCACTTCTAAAGTTTTGAACCCAATACTTGAGCATGGATAGTCGAACTCCATGATCGAGAATGTAGATTTAGAAGTCCTCTCTGATCATTCACAGTCATACAAATGTCCGGCCTCTACGGATGGTCCACACGAAGCCCTTTGAACCGATCAGCCCTCCACGGGAGTGCTAGCTCGTGCAGTTGGCTTCTGATGGCAGATCTGACTTGATCTCCTTCTTCGATTGCCTCAGACCTTTTTGATATCAAAGATGGATTAGAGGAGGATGCTGGATGGTGGAGAAAAATCAAATGAAGACTCTCTTCTCTTTGATTTTTCCCTCACCAAAAAATCTAGAACAGTTCTAGGTCTCTCACCTGAGAGGAGAACGGTCACCTCTTTTTTTCACACCAAGGAAGAATGAAACCCACCAAAGCTCATGTCCCAAAGAAGGATTTTTGACCTATTTCTCTTTGGTATCTCACGATAAAAATCTCTCTTAGTTTGGCACACAAAAATATGGCTTTTTTTATGATTATCACACAAACCAGATAAGATAGGATAAGGGCTGGAGTTTGTTACAATTTAGACTATTTTGAATTTTAATTTAACTTTATCACCCTTATCTAACTTAAAGAGGGACCTACCAAAAAAAATTAGGCATGAAAATCAATTAAAAAGACTTCTTTTTCTCGTATACAATGGGCATTTTCAGAAGCTGCCAACATATGGAAGCATATGGATAAGGTTTTAAGTTAAAATTCAAACTAATTTGAATTCAAATAAAAAACAACCAATTCCTATTCTTAATGGGTGACAAAATAAAGATTATTTTCTAATTTTCTCACACACAAATTAATTTTATACGATGAGAAAAGGTGTGAGACAATTTGGGTGGCGCAAGGGAGAGAATCCCACTCATTTAGGACTTTAGGGTTTAACCAATTGGATTTCTTTCAAATCCAATCCAATTAGACTCAAATAAAATATGATGAATCTAATCTAATTAGGCTCCTACAATCTTAATTAAATTTGATTAAATTAATAAATTAATTGAGCCATAGATCAGATCAAATCAAGATCATTTCTCTCTTACCGATTAGGTCATTTCATAACCTAATCAGACTTGACCTGATTGAATCCAATTCAATCAAATTTGATCCAGACTTTAATGCTCAATCAAATTGAGCTAATTAGTGATCTAATCGCTAATTAATCCTCCATTAATGATAGAGTTCAAGTCTAGTGAGACTCTTAGAGTCTCCATCCAGTGAGACTCTTCATTAGAGTCCCCATCCACCAGGACTCTTCAGATTAGCCATGTGATCGAAGAGGAACTTCTAATGTGTGTGATCCTATAGATTTGAATCTAAGCTGATAGTACAAAAATTAATTTTTGTACCAAACAGAGTAACCATCTAGCAATGATACCCGACGTCCAGATAGATCGAATGTATGCAAAGCAACACTCAAAAACCTATTTGGATATAGTTACCACATAATTCATCCCTTTGACCCTTGATGTCACGATGACTTAGAGTTTAAACTGTCAACTCTTAACAGTACATCCATTATGTGTCTCAACCTGATAAATTCTATGACTCTTCACAAAGATTGCCCTGGCCAAGATCTTACTAAATTGAAACACAAAGCATTCTCTCCAATCTCTTGGAGTGGTCAATTTCATCTTGACCCATGCACTGACTTCACAAATACTTGACTGTGTCCAAAAACCTTTCAATCTTGAATTAAAAATTCAGGTAGTCTGACACCAAAGCACAGTCATAGTCAATACCATAACATCTCATCATAGTCAATACCATAACATTGATGATATCCCTTGACAATCAGACAAGCTTTATAGATCTCAACCTTTTCGTCTGTGCCCCTTTTTCTTTTGAAGACCCACTTACACCCTATGGGTTTTACTCCTTTAGGTGGATCAACCAATGTCCACACATTGTTGATCTTCATGGCTCCATTTTGAATTTCATGGCTTTAAGCTATTTTTCAGAGTCAGACCTCTGCATTACATCCATATAGATAACTGGATCCTTATTGTTCTCATCGAGCTCAACAAGATCTCCATCCTGGATCAAGAAACCTAGGTATCTGTATATCGGGCTCCAAATTTGATCTTATCATTCTCTATCGAATCATCTTAAAGATATTTGTATATCGGGCTCCAAATTTGATCTTATCAAATCTGATTCAAATGTAGTTACTGTTGTCGGTTCTTCTACCTATCGAACTTCATCAAGCTCGACTTTAGAGGCGCTTATTTTTTCACTAAGAAACTCTTTTTTCAAAAAGTGTGCCTTATTGCTGACAAATATCTTTTGTTCAGTAGGAAGGTAAAAGTAGTATCCCCTCATTTTCTTGGGGTACCCTACAAAATTATACTTATCGGACTTAGGTCCGAACTTGTCGGTTTGTAATCGTTTGACATAAGCCGGACACCCTCAGACCTTAAGGTAAGTGAGGTTCGGCCTACGTCCTGACCATATCTTATATGGTATTTTACTAACTGACTTGCTCGAAATATTATTGAGCATAAAATAGGCTGTCTTAAGTGCATGTCCCCAAAAAGAGATCTGTAGATTTGCAAACCCCATCATGGACCGAACCATGTCTAACAAGGTTCAATTCCTTCTTTCTAAGATACCATTATGCTGTGGTATCCTTGGAGGAGTCCATTGTAAGAGAATCTCAGTCTCTCTAAAATATATCAAAAATTCTTTGGAATGGTATTCACCCTCTCGATCAGACCGAAGAGTCTTAATACATTTTTTAGTTTATTTTTCTACTTCATTGCAAAATCATTCGAATATTTTAAATGATTCAGACTTGTATTTTATCATGTAGACATATCCATACCTAGATAGGTCATCTATGAACGTAATGAAATAGCTATACCCTCCTCTGGCACTAATATTCATATGTCTTACATCTGCAAACATCACTATGTATTAGACCTAAAACTTCACTAGCTCGTTCATCTTTTTCAGTAAAAGGTGACTTAGTCATCTTTCCAAAAAGACAAAACTCACAGATCGGCAATAATTCACAATCATTGATATTGAGGATATCCTCTTGTGCTAACCTGTTTATCCTGCTTTTGTTAATATGACCGAGCCTGCAATGTCAAAGGTAGGCATCCATGATATTATCTAACTTTGGACATTTATTTAGAGTGTACATTACACTCATAGGCTGTGACAATACATAGATGTCATTTTCTAATTATCCTCGCATTATTTAACATCATTCATAATGATATCATAATAATCATTCTTTATTGATAAATTATAACCATCTTTGGTCAAAAGACCAACATAGATTATATTCATCAAGAAAGATAGACAATAGTGACAATCACTTAAAATGATACTATTAGACTTGAAAGCAATTTTGACAACTCCTAAAGCCCGGATTGAAACTTGACTTCCATCTCCCACAATTAGGAATCTCTCGTCATTCATAAATTTTCTACTAACTTGAAATCCTTGTAATGAATTGCATATGTGAACTGAACTTTCAGTATCAATACCCAGGTAGTAATGTCATATATGGAGAAATTATAAGGTGTTATCATATAAGCACCTTGATCAGCAACTAATTGTTCATTTTTTTTAGCCTATTTGGATCATAGTCTGCTTGACTCGATTTAGCCTCAAACTTTTTAACGAGATTGGGCTTAAGACCATTATTCAACTTCTGATACTAGCTATCGAAGTTGGGTCCAATAAGCTCATCACTGTCAAACAGTGAGTGGAGCGACAAATTACTAGCTATTTCTGAAAAGAAAGAAAAACATAGACCTAATTAGTATATGAATTAATCAAGCCTAAAGATATAGATTTTAGTCTAAAGGTTCTCCTAATTTTATATGAATTGGTAGCCTCTGCCTCCAATTTGATAAATTACCTTAATTTTTTAACGGGTACTAGAATCCACACAGACTGCATATAGGCCCGAATATGGCTCGACCAACCCATATGCATCTATTGGTAGGTTCTCAATCAATTATTATTTTAAATAATTTTTAGTAATTAGTTTTGCCACAGATTTCATTTCAGTAGGTGATGGGCCTCCACTGAAAGTCCTGATTAGATCCAACCATTAACATGAATCTACTTAGTGATTCTAACTAATGAATAATCAGGCTCGAGTATGGTTCGACCAATCCAACCATTCATCAGATAGTATAATAGAGTTATCATATGATGAATAATAATTCCATCATTCAGAGAAACACCAGACAGATGGCGCCTATAATGTCAATCAAAAATAATGGATCCATTATCATTCACCTTAATGGGAGGCTATGATCTAGTTATCCCCATAACTAGCTCATTTTATGGATCTAATAATTTAAAAGATTTGATTAACATAATTTATTAGAATTAAATACATAGACCAACTAATCTCAATCCTTCCACTGACTTCATCAAGTCAGATCAAGGAGGACTAGAAACAAGCTGGTCCAACTGACAAGTCATCAATCCTCCCACTGACTTTACCAAGTCATGTCGAGGATAAAGACAAGTCGAACTAGGAGCACCTAAATTAGTCGAACTGATTTTCATGTAAGCATGGGCCAACCCTAATCATTAAGCGATCTGATCAAAACTTGATTCACCATGTTGGCCAAGTAAGTGAGTTGGTGGGAGGGATATGTCATTAACTCATCATAGACTTAATTTATGCGAGTAGCTCTCAATTAATGACCATTGGTTAAGATTGTCAAACTTACCTTAGACACTAACTGGTTAATCAATTTCAATTGGATCTATTTATGGAATTGGATTTGACCGTTGAGCTCAAGATCAAAGTCCATTTGGGTCTAATCAAAGATATGGACTCGACCAACTATAACTATTGTATTGGCTCTAAAAAAATCTTGATTTAATCTAATTTCTCTTCTTAGTCTATTTGATCTTTGATTCTAACCCTAGGTCTAACCCAATTAGGAGGACCTGATTAAGCTAACCCATAAACCCATCACCTATGTTTTATGTGAATGACATTAGATCTTTAATTCACAATTCTAGATCTAATAGGTTCAACTTAATTTTTAATTAAGTTTGAGACTGTGGGTAGGGGTTCAGTATTTGAAAATAGTTTCAAATTTTATAAAATATTTTTATAATTAATTTTATGCCCAATCATTTAGATCTAAAACTTGAATCGGCTCACCTTTGGATTGAGCCTACTCATCACAATGGGTCGACTAAGTTTCAAGACTTAGTTGACTCATTGATAATAAATTATTAATCATAATTTTTAGTCTGTAACAATAAGTCAACTCAACAGAAATTGAGCTGAGGAACCAGGGTCCTGAGTCGACCCAAATAATACTGAGTCGACTCAACAGGCAAACTACAATAATTACATTAATTTTAGATCAAAATAATTATATATAAATAGTAATAAAAGTAATCATAAATTATTTTAGAACTATTCTAAATATACTCATGATTCTAGATTTTATTTGCAAAGATTAGATGCAGCTACTTTTCATATAATGTGTTAGATACACAATCTTAGGATTTTAAGAAAAGTAAAGTTTTTTTTTTGCATTCATCTTCATGGGATACAGTTATAATAGTACCCCTACACATCATAAGAGGATCCAATTGAATGAGAAAAAGAGAGATCTAATCTCTATTACCTCCTACGACCGGACGGCTTGGAGACAAATTCAATCTGATTACTTCGCTACTCAGATCATCTAATCTATATAATTTAGATCTAATCTAAATCATTTTAGATCTGATTATTATATTTTGATTATACCAAAATCAAATAATAGTGATCATAAATAAATTTTACATACTTCAAATTAAAATCTATTTTATAAAGATCAGCACAAACTAGGACAACTTTTACACTGTAAGGGGCAAATCTTAAGTAGGACAACCTTATATCAGTTTGTACGATCAGATCTATAACTAATTTTAGATCTAAATATTATATATCAGATCTAATCTAAATTAAATTATAGATCTAAATGTATATAATATCATGTCATATCGAACCATGGCTCTGATACCACTGTTGGTATGCACTGGAGTTTCATGCATGTATTTCAAAATTTTTTTAGTGAAAGAATATTAGATTAAACTATTTAATTTATAAATATATATATATAATTTGATCTTAAAAATTTTATAAATAGATCAATAATATAAATTTATATACATAAAAATCTGAATCTAAAATGACAAGCATGTGAACCAAAAACAGTATTTAGTAATAGATCTAATTTATCACTTCTAAGATTTCGAACCCTATACCTGAGTGTGGATAGTCAAATTTTATAATAAAAAATGTAGATCTGAAAGTCTTCTCTGATCGCTCATAGCTGCACAAGCGTCCGGCCTCTACAGATGGTCCACACGAAGCTCCTCGAACCGATCAACCCTCCACGGGAGTGCTAGCTCGTGTAGTTAGCTTCTGATGGCAGATCTGACTTGATCTCCTTCTTTGATTGTCTTTGACCTTTTTGATGTCGAAGATGAATTTGAGGAGGATGCTAAATGGTGGAGAAAAATCAGATGAAGACTCTCTTCTCTTTGATTTTTCTCTCACCCAAAAATCTAGAATAATTCTAGGTCCCTCACCTTAGAGGAGAACGATCTCCTCTTTTGTTCATGCCAAAGAAGAATGAAACCCACCCAAAGCCAACATCCCAAAGAAAGATTTTCAACCCTCTTTCTCTCTAATATCTTATGGTGAAAAGCTCTCTTAGTTTGGCACACAAAAATATGATTTTTTTTATGATTGTCGCACAAACCAGATAAGAGAGGATAAGGATCGGAGTTTATTGCAATTCAAATCATTTTGAATTTCAATTTAACTCCAACTTTTTCTCACCCTTATCTAACTTAAAGAGAGACATATCAATAAAACTTGAGTATAAAAATTAATTAGAAAGGCTTCTTTTTCTCATACACAATGGGCACCTTTAGAAGCTGTCAACATATTGAAGCATATGGATAAGGTTTTAAGTTAAAATTCAAATCAATTTAAATTCAAATTAAAACCAATCAATTTTTATCCTTAATAAATAAAAAAATAAAGATTATTTTTTGATTTTCTCATACACAAACTGATTTTGTGTGGTGAGACAAGGTGTGAGATAATTTGGGTGGCGCAAGGGAGAGAATCCCACTTATTTGGGACTCCAGGGTTTAACCAATTGGATTTCTTTCAAATCCAATCCAATTAGACCCAAATAAAATATGATGAACCTAATCTAATTAAGCTCATATAATTTTAATTAAATTTTATCAAATTAATAAATTAATTGAATCATAGATTTGATCAAATCTGGATCATTTCTTTCTTACCGATTAGGTCATCTCATAACCTAATCAGACTTGACCTGATTGAATCCAATTCAATCAACTTGATCTAGACTTTAATGCTTAATCAAATTAAGCTAATTAGTGATATAATCATTAATTAATCTACTATTAATGATAGAGTCCAAGTCTAGTGGGACTCTTAGTGTCTCTGTCCAATGGGACTCTTCAGCAGAGTCTCCGTCCAGTGGGACTCTTCACCAGAGTCTCCGTCCACTGAAACTCTTTAGATTAGCCATATGATCAGAGTGAAACTTCTAATGTATGTGATCCCATAAGTTCGAACGTAAGCTGGTAGCACAAAAATTGATTCCTGTACCAATTCGAGAACCATCTAGCAATAGTATTCGACGTCCGGATAGGTCGAATGTATGCAAAGCAACACTCAAGAATCTATTTGGATATAGTTACCATATAATTCATCCCTTTGAACCTTGATGCTAGAATGACTTAGAGTTTAAAATGTCTATTATGTGTCTTAACTTGATAAATCCTGTGACTCCTCACAAAGATTGCTTTGGCCAAGGTCTTACTAAATTAAAACACAAAGCATTCTCTCCAATCTCTTGGAGTGATCAATTCCATCTTGACTCATGCACCAGAAACTTTTCGATTCTGAATTAAAAATTTAGGTAGTCTGACACCAAAGCACAGTGAGTTGCTTGCAAGTCACCATAGTGATCTCAGAGCAGAGGGTTACTTATACCCATATTCTTTCAGAGTGACTCTTGATAGCAGAGTACTCTGGAGTTGATCACGTTCAGTAAAATGTACTCCTATATTTCACCTACATCCCATTTCAGCATCTTCACGCTTCTTGGTTAAGAGGCTAACCAACCTATATGGCTCACAATGACCTACACTTGATATGTCTATCATCCTAGTAATAGCATATCATTTGGTCGCAAACTCATTTAAGGACTAAATGATAAATCCTCCTTTATTGGTTTAAAATAATCCTAAAGACTTTCATCATAACATAGAAGTTCGATGTAGAAGATGTACAAGCTTATGATAAAAATTATCAAATAAATATTTTATTAATTAATTCATATACAATTACATCAAATAGCACAACCATCAACAGACTGATGATTGGCTTTGAGATATATTTTCCAACAACTCCCACTTGTACTAAAGCTAATCGGTACAGTATCGTATACTCATCTTCATTTTGTGATCTTCGAACTCTTTAATCGTAAGGGCTTTATTTAATGGGTCAGTCTGGTTATCTTTTTCATCGATCTTTTGAAGGTCGACGTCACCTCAATCTACGATCTCTTAGACAAGATGGTAGCGATGCAGAATATATTTTATCCGCTAATGTGCCTTCAGCTCCTTTGCCTGAGCTATGGCTCCAGTACTATCGTAGTAAAGCAGAACTGGACCATTGATGGAGGGTGCCACTCCAAGCTCAATGATGAACTTCCTTAGCCATACAGCTTCCTTTACAGCATCGAATGCCGTGATGTACTCTACCTCGCAAACATATTCAGCTACTATGGGCTGCTTAAAACTTTTTCAGCAGACAGCTCTACTATTTAGGATAAAGATGTATCTTGACATACTTTTGCTATCATCACGATCCGACTAAAAATTGAAATCAGTGTATTCCATGAGTTTCAAGTTAGATTCTCCATAAACGAGCTACTGGTCCTTAGTATTTCTTAAATACTTAAGGATGATTTTTGCAATCTTCCAATAGTTCTGACCTAGATCTGATTGGTATCTGCTCACTACTCCTAGTGAGTATGCCACATCCGATCTTGTACATGTCATGGTGTACATTATAGAACCCACTGTCGAGGTATATGGAATTCGACTCATACGCTCTCTCTTGAGGGGTTGTCAGACAATCTTTTTTCGAGAAAAAAATTCTATGGCCTATCAGAAGATAGCCTTTCTTGAAATTCTCCATGCTGAACCGTTTCTGCATGGTATCTATGTATGTTGATTGGGAGAGTCTGAGCAACCTCTTAGATCCATCTCTATAGATCTTCATCCTTAGGATGTAGGCTACTTCTTCCAGATCCTTCATGGAGAATTGTGACGACAGCCATATTTTTTTTTCCTGTAATGCAGGGACATCATTTTCGATTAAGAGAATATCATCCACATACAAAATAAAAAATATAATTACTGAACCATTAGCCCACTTATATATATAAGATTCCTCTCCGTTCTTAATGAAGGCATACATTCTGATCACCTTATCAAAACTATGTTCCAACTCCGAGATGCTTGCTTCAATCCATAAATGGATCTTTGAAGGTTGCACACCTTGGACTCGTCTATAGATGTGAACCCTTCAGGTTGTATCATATACACTTTTTCATTCAGCTCTCCATTTAGAAAAGTTATTTCCACATACATTTGCCAGATTTCATAGTCCAGGTATGCCGCTATCGCAAGCATAATCCAAATGGACTTGAGCATTGCCACAAGAGAGAACATCTCGTCATAGTCTATACCATAATGTTGACGATACCCCTTGGCAACCAGATGAGCTTTATACGTCTCAACCTTTCCGTCTGTGTCCCTTTTCCTTTTGAAAACCCACTTACACCCTAAGGATTTTACTCCTTCAAGTGGATCAACCAATGTCTACACATTGTTGATCTTCATGGACTCCATTTTGGATTTCATGGCTTCAAGCTATTTTTTAGAGTCGGACCTCGGCATTACATCCATATAGGTAATTGGATACTTATTGTTCTCATCGAGCTCAATAGGATCTCCGTCTCGGACTAAGAAACCTAGGTACCTGTCCAGCTGACGCGGTACTCTACCAGATCACCTTAAGGATGTTTGTATATCAGGCTTCGGATTTGATCTTATCAAATTCTGTTCAGATTTAATTACTATTGTCGATTCTTCTACCTATCAAACTTCGTCAAACTTGACTTTAGAGGCACTTGTTCTTTCACTAAGAAACTCTTTTTTTTAAAAAATATGCCTTACTGCTGATAAATACCTTTTATTCAGTAGGAAGGTACAAGTAGTATCCCCTCATTTTCTTGGGGTACTCTATAAAATTATACTTATCAGATCTAGATCCGAGCTTATTGGTTTGTAATCGTTTGACATAAGCCGGACACCCCCAGACCTTAAGGTAAGTGAGGTTCGGCCTACGTCCTGACCATATCTCATATGGTGTTTTACTAACTGACTTGTTCGAAATATTATTGAGCACAAAATAGGTTATCTTAAGTACATATCTCTAAAAGGAGATAGATAGACTTGCAAATCTCATCATGGACCGAATCATATTCAACAAAGTTCGATTCCTTCTTTCTTAGACACCATTATGCTGTGGTGTCCCTAAAAGAGTCCATTGTGAGAGAATTTCATTCTCTCCAAGATATTTCAAAAATTCACTGGAAAGATATTCACCCCCTCGATCAAATCGAAGAGTCTTAATATATTTTTTAGTTTATTTTTCTACTTCATTACAAAATCGTTTGAACATTTCAAACGATTCAGACTTATGTTTCATCAAGTAGATCTACCCATATCTAGATAGGTCATTTGTGAACGTAATGAAATAGCTATACCTTTCTCTAGCACTAATGTTCATAGGTTTACATGTTGGAAAATATATCCAAAAGTCAATCGTCAATCTGTTGACGGTTGAGCAACCATGTATTGTAATTTATTTGTTAATAAATAAAAATATTTTTGATATTTTCACCATAAGTTTTTATCTTCTAATGAACTCCATTGTTATGATGAAGTCTTTAAGACTATTTAGGTTCAATAAAGAGAGGATTTATCAATCAGTCCTTAAAACTATTCACGACCAAATGATAGGCTGTTAATAAGGATGACAGCCTCTATCGAGCATAGATCGTTGTAGGTCATATGGGTTGGTTGTCCTCTTAATCAAGGAGTGTGGAGACACTGATATGGCATACAAGTAAGAAATAAGGGTACATCATTATTGAACGTGACCAACTCTAGAGCATTCTACTGTCGAGAATATCTCTGATGGGATATAGGTATAAGTGTCTCTTAGACCTGAGATCGCCTCAGTGACTTGCAAGCAACTCACTGTGCTTTGGTACTGGATTAACTGAATTTCTAATTTAGTGATAGAAGGCTTCTGGGCATAGTCAAGTACTTGCAAAGTTAGAGTGTGATCGAGATGGGATTGACCACTCCAAGAGTTAGAGAAGAATGAGTCGTTGTATTTCAATTTAGCAAAATCTTAGTCAGGGTAATCCATTAGATGAATTTGATATTTTGAAATATAATGTGGACAACCTGATCATAGTTGACAGTTGAACTCTGAGATATCCTATGAATATTTTGGTCAAGGGGATGAATTATATGAAACTATATCCGCATGGGTTCTAAGGATGTTGTTCTACACATTCGACCTATCCGACCGTCGGGTACTATTGCTAGATGGTCACTTCGATTGGTATAAAATTTATTTCTATGCTATCAGCTTAGGTTCAGACCTATGAGATTACATACATTAGAGTTCACAATCCGATCAGATGGTTGATCAACGATTAAGAATCGTTCTAGGGTTAAATGATCAATACGATTGATATTTAACCTAGTGCAAGTGTTGCAGGAGGATTGATTAGCAATTTGATTATTAATTGGCTTAATTTGATTAAGCCAATGGGTTGAGACTTAGTCTAATTGAATATAATTTAATTAGATTTAGTTTGAGCTTGATTGGACTAAGTTCAATTGGTTTATTGGATAAGCCAAGTGCAAGAAAAACTAGTCCTAGTTCAAATAGGACTTGGGTCAACCTAATTTCTAATTTGATTAAAATATTAAATCAGATTTAAATCTAATTTAATCTGACTAAATTAGACTCTTAATTGGGTTAAGACCTATTTTAATTAGGTTAATTTGATTTTGGTTTGAGAAACCAAATTTGAACAAGTCATAGATTGAATCCTAGTAAGACTAGGATTCCACCTTGGGCCACCTTAGCCCCCCACACCCACTCTCTCTTATCCCACACCCACTCTCTCTTATTTTATGCGATAAAATCTTCTCTCTCAGGTCTTCATGCATGCTCAAAACTTTTCTCTCTTTCTCTCTTATATGGAATGTAGTTGTGGACCAAGTCAAAGTAGGAATTAGTTTGGATTTCAAATTCTATAAGATAGAGTTTTAGGAAACCAAAACTCTTTCCTTATGGCACTAATTTTATCCAAATTTTTTTTGGAATTTTTGTGGCTTTTATGAAATATAATATGCACCATTTGCTAATAGTCCATGGTAGAAAAAGAAAGAGGGAACACCCAAGAGTTGGGCACCCCTTGTCTTGCCTTGTTTGGATAATCCTTGACTAAGTATTTGACCTAGACAAGGACTCTTCATATCTCTCTATTTAAAATGAATTTCTTCATGAAATTTTTGTGAAACATAGAGAATTGAGATACCTTTAAGATATCTAAAAATTAAAGAGAAACAGTCTTAGGGCATGGAGATCTAATAGACACAAAACTAGGTGTCTGGGTTAGAGCAAAGAGAAGAAGAAGAGGATCTTCTTCTAGAGTTGCTGGGTTCATCTCTTCCCTTCCTCCATCTGTAAGTTTTCTGAGAGTATCTCATTTAAAAGTCCTTCTCCTACTTCTCATCTTTGGAAGAGTCCAAATCAAGAAGAAGGAGGCATCTGATCGACCATCGACGAAGGATCAGCGCAGTACTAGCATACTGTGCTGATTTCCTGAACCAAAACTTCTGATCGTGATTCGTGGGCTCATGTGGATGACTCCTAGAGGCCGAATGCATGTATGGCTCACAACATCATCCTCAAGTCCGGATCAGCAAAGTTAGAACGTCTAACTTGCAAGGTAATAGATCTGATCTATTATATTTTATATACATTAGATGTAGTATAGAAACATATTGATATGATCTACATGTAGTTCTTACTCTTTATATTTTAATTTTTGATTTAATGCCATGTAATAATCATGTAATAGAATTTTAGATGTAGAGATTCTCTGATTTTACAAGATAAATTTTGATTTAGTTTAGTCTTCCGCTGCATGATCTTGAAAAAGTTTCAAGATCTAACCCTAAAACCCTAGATCTGGTTCCTTGAATTGATATTAGAGCCTAGATTATTTATTACATGATTATTTATATATGCTTAGATTATTTCTTAGATTAGATCTAATTTATAATCTGATTGTTAAATCTGAAATTAAAATTTTAGATCTATCACGAACTGTACGTTATCCTGCTGTAAGGTTTATCCCTTACAATGCAAAGGTTGTCCTAGTTCGTGTAGATCTATCTTTAATCATAAATTTGTTAGATGTGATCTAGATTAAATTTATGATTTATTAGATTTAAAAAATATTTAAATCTAAAATAAAATCTTTTTATTAATAATTTCTACGCAAAGAATCATCTTATATTTGTTTAGAAAATTTACGTAGTTTAAAGTTAAAATTATTTTAATTACATGACCTGTTTAGATTAGATCTAAAGTAGTTTCATGCCTTTTTTTTTTTTACTTGCATTTTGATTATGAATCAAATATACAACTTGGTTGGTAGAACCATATTGTAAAAATATTTTACAAATATGAAAATTATTTTTGAAAAGCCGAACCCCAACCCTCAGCCCAAAACTTAATTGAAAATTAAGAAGTTGTTTGATTAGGTTTTAGGATTGTGAATTGAAGAACCTAAGACACAAATCATAACACATTGGGTTAATGGGTTAGTAGAATTAGGTCCATTAATTGGGTTAGACCTAAGGTTAGGTTAAAGATGGACTTAATTAGAGAATTGACTAAATCTAATCAATTGTTGTCTTAGATTAGGTCAAGGATTCTCTAGATCAATTACAATAGTTGTAGTTGGTCAAGTCCATGTCTTTAATGAGAACCAAATGGACTTGATTCTTGGCTAAGCGGTCTAGCACGAACTGTTAGGTTAATCTAATTGAAACTAATTAAACCAGTTGGTATCTAAGGTAAACCAGACCGATGGTTTTTAATTGGCAGCCCGCTTACCTGGCCATTTCTGATGGTGTCTAAGGCAAGCTTTGGCAGACCCTCCCACCGATAGAACTTATCTGGCCTCTTGGTAAAATTATATTTTGATCGGATCACTTGACTATTCAAGCTGACCCATGTCAGCTAGGTAAATCAGTGTGACTGATTTAGGTGCTCCTAGACCAGCCCTTTTAAATGGTCTCCCTTAAGCTGACTTGGTGAAGCTAATGGGAGGATCATGATAAGCTGGTTCATCTGACCTCCTCCTCTAAATCAATTAAATCTTCTAAAATTATTAGGTCCTTAAAATAAAATAGTTATGGTGATAACTAGATCATAGCCTCCCATTAAGTAGATGATAATGGGTCCATTAGTTGGATAATCATTGGAGGCCCAAAGGCCTGGTGCTTATCAACTGATGGAATTATCATTCATAATATAATTTCTTGACTGCATCTTTCTAAATGGTGGTTAGGTTAGCCAACCAAAGTTGGGCCTAATCATTCATTGGCTAGATGGGCCAAGTATGGTCATGTTAATGGTTGGACCTAACCAGACCTTTTCAGTGGAGGCAAAAGCCTACTGATTAGGGATTGGGGCAAAATTAAAATTACTAAAAATTATTTAGAGAAATAATTGGTTATGAACCTACCCTTGGATGTACATGGTTGGCCAACCAAAGTTGGGCTTGTGTACAGTCTAAGTGGATTCTAGTACCCACTAAGAAATTAGGGTAATTTCTCGAATTGGAGGTAGAGGCTACCAATTCGAATAAAATAGTGGAAGAAATCTTTTAATTAAAGTCCAAATCTTTAGGTTTAATGAATCAATTACTAATTAGGTTATGATTTTTCTTTATGCAGATATGGCCACTTTTCTATCGCTCCGATCATTGTTGGACAATGATAAGTTGGTGGGATCCAACTTCGATAGTTGGTACCGAAAGTTGAAGATAGTTCTGAAGCATGAACGGATCCTATATGTGATAACGGATCCTGCACCTGAGGAGCCAGTTGCTAATGCACGTGGAACAGTCAGAGATACTTACCAAAAGTGGCTCAATGATCGGACCATGGTGCACTGCATGATGCTGACTGCCATGTGCGATGAGTTCAGTCGTAGATTTGAGATGACTCAGCCAAAGGATATGCTTCAAGTGTTGGAGGATGCCTTTGGCACACCCGATGACGTGAAGAGGCACAAGACTAGTTGTGCCATCTTCAACGCCAAAATGTGGGATGGTGCCTCTGTCACTGATCATGTATTGTGCATGATCGAGCTGATGGAGCATTTGAGCAAGCTCGACTTTTCCTTGCATGAGCAGCTAGAAAAAGATGCAATACTGAACTCGCTGCCCAAGTCTTATCTCCCATTCCTTACTCATTATAGAATGACAAAGCCTGAAGTAAACTACCACGAGTTACTGAGGTTGCTTCAGAACTTTGAGAAGGATCACCCACTCCACAAGGAGTCGGTGAACTTAGTGGGAGGTTCGTCTTCTAGTTCTCGATCCTTTAAGAAAGAAAGAAGAACAAGAAGAAAAAAGTGAAGAAGGTGTAAAGTTTAGGCTGGGACATCAGTGCAGGGCCAGACCTGAAAGATCAAGCCTGATAAGAGTCAAGTTGAATGCTTCTTTTGCAAGAAGTGGGGGTACTGGAAGAGGAACTGTCTTTAGTACATTACCTCCCTGGATCCGAACAGGCAGAGAA
>NC_025999.2:65992467-66059962 GCF_000442705.2 Elaeis guineensis
ACTTGTCGGTTTGTAACGTTTGACATAAGCCGGACACCCTCAGACCTTAAGGTAAGTGAGGTTCGGCCTACGTCCTGACCATATCTTATATGGTATTTTACTAACTGACTTGCTCGAAATATTATTGAGCATAAAATAGGCTGTCTTAAGTGCATGTCCCCAAAAAGAGATCTGTAGATTTGCAAACCCCATCATGGACCGAACCATGTCTAACAAGGTTCAATTCCTTCTTTTCTAAGATACCATTATGCTGTGGTATCCTTGGAGGAGTCCATTGTAAGAGAATCTCAGTCTCTCTAAAATATATCAAAATTCTTTGGAATGGTATTCACCCTCTCGATCAGACCGAAGAGTCTTAATACATTTTTTAGTTTATTTTTCTACTTCATTGCAAAATCATTCGAATATTTTAAATGATTCAGACTTGTATTTTATCATGTAGACATATCCATACCTAGATAGGTCATCTATGAACGTAATGAAATAGCTATACCCTCCTCTGGCACTAATATTCATATGTCTTACATCTGCAAACATCACTATGTATTAGACCTAAAACTTCACTAGCTCGTTCATCTTTTTCAGTAAAAGGTGACTTAGTCATCTTTCCAAAAAGACAAAACTCACAGATCGGCAATAATTCACAATCATTGATATTGAGGATATCCTCTTGTGCTAACCTGTTTATCCTGCTTTTGTTAATATGACCGAGCCTGCAATGTCAAAGGTAGGCATCCATGATATTATCTAACTTTGGACATTTATTTAGAGTGTACATTACACTCATAGGCTGTGACAATACATAGATGTCATTTCTAATTATCCTCGCATTATTTAACATCATTCATAATGATATCATAATAATCATTCTTTATTGATAAATTATAACCATCTTTGGTCAAAAGACCAACATAGATTATATTCATCAAGAAAGATAGACAATAGTGACAATCACTTAAAATGATACTATTAGACTTGAAAGCAATTTTGACAACTCCTAAAGCCCGGATTGAAACTTGACTTCCATCTCCCACAATTAGGAATCTCTCGTCATTCATAAATTTTCTACTAACTTGAAATCCTTGTAATGAATTGCATATGTGAACTGAACTTTCAGTATCAATACCCAGGTAGTAATGTCATATATGGAGAAATTATAAGGTGTTATCATATAAGCACCTTGATCAGCAACTAATTGTTCATTTTTTTTTAGCCTATTTGGATCATAGTCTGCTTGACTCGATTTAGCCTCAAACTTTTTAACGAGATTGGGCTTAAGACCATTATTCAACTTCTGATACTAGCTATCGAAGTTGGGTCCAATAGCTCATCACTGTCAAACAGTGAGTGGAGCGACAAATTACTAGCTATTTCTGAAAAGAAAGAAAAACATAGACCTAATTAGTATATGAATTAATCAAGCCTAAAGATATAGATTTTAGTCTAAAGGTTCTCCTAATTTTATATGAATTGGTAGCCTCTGCCTCCAATTTGATAAATTACCTTAATTTTTTAACGGGTACTAGAATCCACACAGACTGCATATAGGCCCGAATATGGCTCGACCAACCCATATGCATCTATTGGTAGGTTCTCAATCA
This sequence comes from Elaeis guineensis, assembly GCF_000442705.2. NCBI lineage: Eukaryota > Viridiplantae > Streptophyta > Magnoliopsida > Arecales > Arecaceae > Elaeis > Elaeis guineensis. The sequence goes on from NC_025999.2 coordinate 65,994,069, forward strand.
ATTATTATTTTAAATAATTTTTAGTAATTAGTTTTGCCACAGATTTCATTTCAGTAGGTGATGGGCCTCCACTGAAAGTCCTGATTAGATCCAACCATTAACATGAATCTACTTAGTGATTCTAACTAATGAATAATCAGGCTCGAGTATGGTTCGACCAATCCAACCATTCATCAGATAGTATAATAGAGTTATCATATGATGAATAATAATTCCATCATTCAGAGAAACACCAGACAGATGGCGCCTATAATGTCAATCAAAAATAATGGATCCATTATCATTCACCTTAATGGGAGGCTATGATCTAGTTATCCCCATAACTAGCTCATTTTATGGATCTAATAATTTAAAAGATTTGATTAACATAATTTATTAGAATTAAATACATAGACCAACTAATCTCAATCCTTCCACTGACTTCATCAAGTCAGATCAAGGAGGACTAGAAACAAGCTGGTCCAACTGACAAGTCATCAATCCTCCCACTGACTTTACCAAGTCATGTCGAGGATAAAGACAAGTCGAACTAGGAGCACCTAAATTAGTCGAACTGATTTTCATGTAAGCATGGGCCAACCCTAATCATTAAGCGATCTGATCAAAACTTGATTCACCATGTTGGCCAAGTAAGTGAGTTGGTGGGAGGGATATGTCATTAACTCATCATAGACTTAATTTATGCGAGTAGCTCTCAATTAATGACCATTGGTTAAGATTGTCAAACTTACCTTAGACACTAACTGGTTAATCAATTTCAATTGGATCTATTTATGGAATTGGATTTGACCGTTGAGCTCAAGATCAAAGTCCATTTGGGTCTAATCAAAGATATGGACTCGACCAACTATAACTATTGTATTGGCTCTAAAAAAATCTTGATTTAATCTAATTTCTCTTCTTAGTCTATTTGATCTTTGATTCTAACCCTAGGTCTAACCCAATTAGGAGGACCTGATTAAGCTAACCCATAAACCCATCACCTATGTTTTATGTGAATGACATTAGATCTTTAATTCACAATTCTAGATCTAATAGGTTCAACTTAATTTTTAATTAAGTTTGAGACTGTGGGTAGGGGTTCAGTATTTGAAAATAGTTTCAAATTTTATAAAATATTTTTATAATTAATTTTATGCCCAATCATTTAGATCTAAAACTTGAATCGGCTCACCTTTGGATTGAGCCTACTCATCACAATGGGTCGACTAAGTTTCAAGACTTAGTTGACTCATTGATAATAAATTATTAATCATAATTTTTAGTCTGTAACAATAAGTCAACTCAACAGAAATTGAGCTGAGGAACCAGGGTCCTGAGTCGACCCAAATAATACTGAGTCGACTCAACAGGCAAACTACAATAATTACATTAATTTTAGATCAAAATAATTATATATAAATAGTAATAAAAGTAATCATAAATTATTTTAGAACTATTCTAAATATACTCATGATTCTAGATTTTATTTGCAAAGATTAGATGCAGCTACTTTTCATATAATGTGTTAGATACACAATCTTAGGATTTTAAGAAAAGTAAAGTTTTTTTTTTGCATTCATCTTCATGGGATACAGTTATAATAGTACCCCTACACATCATAAGAGGATCCAATTGAATGAGAAAAAGAGAGATCTAATCTCTATTACCTCCTACGACCGGACGGCTTGGAGACAAATTCAATCTGATTACTTCGCTACTCAGATCATCTAATCTATATAATTTAGATCTAATCTAAATCATTTTAGATCTGATTATTATATTTTGATTATACCAAAATCAAATAATAGTGATCATAAATAAATTTTACATACTTCAAATTAAAATCTATTTTATAAAGATCAGCACAAACTAGGACAACTTTTACACTGTAAGGGGCAAATCTTAAGTAGGACAACCTTATATCAGTTTGTACGATCAGATCTATAACTAATTTTAGATCTAAATATTATATATCAGATCTAATCTAAATTAAATTATAGATCTAAATGTATATAATATCATGTCATATCGAACCATGGCTCTGATACCACTGTTGGTATGCACTGGAGTTTCATGCATGTATTTCAAAATTTTTTTAGTGAAAGAATATTAGATTAAACTATTTAATTTATAAATATATATATATAATTTGATCTTAAAAATTTTATAAATAGATCAATAATATAAATTTATATACATAAAAATCTGAATCTAAAATGACAAGCATGTGAACCAAAACAGTATTTAGTAATAGATCTAATTTATCACTTCTAAGATTTCGAACCCTATACCTGAGTGTGGATAGTCAAATTTTATAATAAAAAATGTAGATCTGAAAGTCTTCTCTGATCGCTCATAGCTGCACAAGCGTCCGGCCTCTACAGATGGTCCACACGAAGCTCCTCGAACCGATCAACCCTCCACGGGAGTGCTAGCTCGTGTAGTTAGCTTCTGATGGCAGATCTGACTTGATCTCCTTCTTTGATTGTCTTTGACCTTTTTGATGTCGAAGATGAATTTGAGGAGGATGCTAAATGGTGGAGAAAAATCAGATGAAGACTCTCTTCTCTTTGATTTTTCTCTCACCCAAAAATCTAGAATAATTCTAGGTCCCTCACCTTAGAGGAGAACGATCTCCTCTTTTGTTCATGCCAAAGAAGAATGAAACCCACCCAAAGCCAACATCCCAAAGAAAGATTTTCAACCCTCTTTCTCTCTAATATCTTATGGTGAAAAGCTCTCTTAGTTTGGCACACAAAAATATGATTTTTTTTATGATTGTCGCACAAACCAGATAAGAGAGGATAAGGATCGGAGTTTATTGCAATTCAAATCATTTTGAATTTCAATTTAACTCCAACTTTTTCTCACCCTTATCTAACTTAAAGAGAGACATATCAATAAAACTTGAGTATAAAAATTAATTAGAAAGGCTTCTTTTTCTCATACACAATGGGCACCTTTAGAAGCTGTCAACATATTGAAGCATATGGATAAGGTTTTAAGTTAAAATTCAAATCAATTTAAATTCAAATTAAAACCAATCAATTTTTATCCTTAATAAATAAAAAATAAAGATTATTTTTTGATTTTCTCATACACAAACTGATTTTGTGTGGTGAGACAAGGTGTGAGATAATTTGGGTGGCGCAAGGGAGAGAATCCCACTTATTTGGGACTCCAGGGTTTAACCAATTGGATTTCTTTCAAATCCAATCCAATTAGACCCAAATAAAATATGATGAACCTAATCTAATTAAGCTCATATAATTTTAATTAAATTTTATCAAATTAATAAATTAATTGAATCATAGATTTGATCAAATCTGGATCATTTCTTTCTTACCGATTAGGTCATCTCATAACCTAATCAGACTTGACCTGATTGAATCCAATTCAATCAAACTTGATCTAGACTTTAATGCTTAATCAAATTAAGCTAATTAGTGATATAATCATTAATTAATCTACTATTAATGATAGAGTCCAAGTCTAGTGGGACTCTTAGTGTCTCTGTCCAATGGGACTCTTCAGCAGAGTCTCCGTCCAGTGGGACTCTTCACCAGAGTCTCCGTCCACTGAAACTCTTTAGATTAGCCATATGATCAGAGTGAAACTTCTAATGTATGTGATCCCATAAGTTCGAACGTAAGCTGGTAGCACAAAAATTGATTCCTGTACCAATTCGAGAACCATCTAGCAATAGTATTCGACGTCCGGATAGGTCGAATGTATGCAAAGCAACACTCAAGAATCTATTTGGATATAGTTACCATATAATTCATCCCTTTGAACCTTGATGCTAGAATGACTTAGAGTTTAAAATGTCTATTATGTGTCTTAACTTGATAAATCCTGTGACTCCTCACAAAGATTGCTTTGGCCAAGGTCTTACTAAATTAAAACACAAAGCATTCTCTCCAATCTCTTGGAGTGATCAATTCCATCTTGACTCATGCACCAGAAACTTTTCGATTCTGAATTAAAAATTTAGGTAGTCTGACACCAAAGCACAGTGAGTTGCTTGCAAGTCACCATAGTGATCTCAGAGCAGAGGGTTACTTATACCCATATTCTTTCAGAGTGACTCTTGATAGCAGAGTACTCTGGAGTTGATCACGTTCAGTAAAATGTACTCCTATATTTCACCTACATCCCATTTCAGCATCTTCACGCTTCTTGGTTAAGAGGCTAACCAACCTATATGGCTCACAATGACCTACACTTGATATGTCTATCATCCTAGTAATAGCATATCATTTGGTCGCAAACTCATTTAAGGACTAAATGATAAATCCTCCTTTATTGGTTTAAAATAATCCTAAAGACTTTCATCATAACATAGAAGTTCGATGTAGAAGATGTACAAGCTTATGATAAAAATTATCAAATAAATATTTTATTAATTAATTCATATACAATTACATCAAATAGCACAACCATCAACAGACTGATGATTGGCTTTGAGATATATTTTCCAACAACTCCCACTTGTACTAAAGCTAATCGGTACAGTATCGTATACTCATCTTCATTTTGTGATCTTCGAACTCTTTAATCGTAAGGGCTTTATTTAATGGGTCAGTCTGGTTATCTTTTTCATCGATCTTTTGAAGGTCGACGTCACCTCAATCTACGATCTCTTAGACAAGATGGTAGCGATGCAGAATATATTTTATCCGCTAATGTGCCTTCAGCTCCTTTGCCTGAGCTATGGCTCCAGTACTATCGTAGTAAAGCAGAACTGGACCATTGATGGAGGGTGCCACTCCAAGCTCAATGATGAACTTCCTTAGCCATACAGCTTCCTTTACAGCATCGAATGCCGTGATGTACTCTACCTCGCAAACATATTCAGCTACTATGGGCTGCTTAAAACTTTTTCAGCAGACAGCTCTACTATTTAGGATAAAGATGTATCTTGACATACTTTTGCTATCATCACGATCCGACTAAAAATTGAAATCAGTGTATTCCATGAGTTTCAAGTTAGATTCTCCATAAACGAGCTACTGGTCCTTAGTATTTCTTAAATACTTAAGGATGATTTTTGCAATCTTCCAATAGTTCTGACCTAGATCTGATTGGTATCTGCTCACTACTCCTAGTGAGTATGCCACATCCGATCTTGTACATGTCATGGTGTACATTATAGAACCCACTGTCGAGGTATATGGAATTCGACTCATACGCTCTCTCTTGAGGGGTTGTCAGACAATCTTTTTTCGAGAAAAAAATTCTATGGCCTATCAGAAGATAGCCTTTCTTGAAATTCTCCATGCTGAACCGTTTCTGCATGGTATCTATGTATGTTGATTGGGAGAGTCTGAGCAACCTCTTAGATCCATCTCTATAGATCTTCATCCTTAGGATGTAGGCTACTTCTTCCAGATCCTTCATGGAGAATTGTGACGACAGCCATATTTTTTTTTCCTGTAATGCAGGGACATCATTTTCGATTAAGAGAATATCATCCACATACAAAATAAAAAATATAATTACTGAACCATTAGCCCACTTATATATATAAGATTCCTCTCCGTTCTTAATGAAGGCATACATTCTGATCACCTTATCAAAACTATGTTCCAACTCCGAGATGCTTGCTTCAATCCATAAATGGATCTTTGAAGGTTGCACACCTTGGACTCGTCTATAGATGTGAACCCTTCAGGTTGTATCATATACACTTTTTCATTCAGCTCTCCATTTAGAAAAGTTATTTCCACATACATTTGCCAGATTTCATAGTCCAGGTATGCCGCTATCGCAAGCATAATCCAAATGGACTTGAGCATTGCCACAAGAGAGAACATCTCGTCATAGTCTATACCATAATGTTGACGATACCCCTTGGCAACCAGATGAGCTTTATACGTCTCAACCTTTCCGTCTGTGTCCCTTTTCCTTTTGAAAACCCACTTACACCCTAAGGATTTTACTCCTTCAAGTGGATCAACCAATGTCTACACATTGTTGATCTTCATGGACTCCATTTTGGATTTCATGGCTTCAAGCTATTTTTTAGAGTCGGACCTCGGCATTACATCCATATAGGTAATTGGATACTTATTGTTCTCATCGAGCTCAATAGGATCTCCGTCTCGGACTAAGAAACCTAGGTACCTGTCCAGCTGACGCGGTACTCTACCAGATCACCTTAAGGATGTTTGTATATCAGGCTTCGGATTTGATCTTATCAAATTCTGTTCAGATTTAATTACTATTGTCGATTCTTCTACCTATCAAACTTCGTCAAACTTGACTTTAGAGGCACTTGTTCTTTCACTAAGAAACTCTTTTTTTAAAAAATATGCCTTACTGCTGATAAATACCTTTTATTCAGTAGGAAGGTACAAGTAGTATCCCCTCATTTTCTTGGGGTACTCTATAAAATTATACTTATCAGATCTAGATCCGAGCTTATTGGTTTGTAATCGTTTGACATAAGCCGGACACCCCCAGACCTTAAGGTAAGTGAGGTTCGGCCTACGTCCTGACCATATCTCATATGGTGTTTTACTAACTGACTTGTTCGAAATATTATTGAGCACAAAATAGGTTATCTTAAGTACATATCTCTAAAAGGAGATAGATAGACTTGCAAATCTCATCATGGACCGAATCATATTCAACAAAGTTCGATTCCTTCTTTCTTAGACACCATTATGCTGTGGTGTCCCTAAAAGAGTCCATTGTGAGAGAATTTCATTCTCTCCAAGATATTTCAAAAATTCACTGGAAAGATATTCACCCCCTCGATCAAATCGAAGAGTCTTAATATATTTTTTAGTTTATTTTTCTACTTCATTACAAAATCGTTTGAACATTTCAAACGATTCAGACTTATGTTTCATCAAGTAGATCTACCCATATCTAGATAGGTCATTTGTGAACGTAATGAAATAGCTATACCTTTCTCTAGCACTAATGTTCATAGGTTTACATGTTGGAAAATATATCCCAAAAGTCAATCGTCAATCTGTTGACGGTTGAGCAACCATGTATTGTAATTTATTTGTTAATAAATAAAAATATTTTTGATATTTTCACCATAAGTTTTTATCTTCTAATGAACTCCATTGTTATGATGAAGTCTTTAAGACTATTTAGGTTCAATAAAGAGAGGATTTATCAATCAGTCCTTAAAACTATTCACGACCAAATGATAGGCTGTTAATAAGGATGACAGCCTCTATCGAGCATAGATCGTTGTAGGTCATATGGGTTGGTTGTCCTCTTAATCAAGGAGTGTGGAGACACTGATATGGCATACAAGTAAGAAATAAGGGTACATCATTATTGAACGTGACCAACTCTAGAGCATTCTACTGTCGAGAATATCTCTGATGGGATATAGGTATAAGTGTCTCTTAGACCTGAGATCGCCTCAGTGACTTGCAAGCAACTCACTGTGCTTTGGTACTGGATTAACTGAATTTCTAATTTAGTGATAGAAGGCTTCTGGGCATAGTCAAGTACTTGCAAAGTTAGAGTGTGATCGAGATGGGATTGACCACTCCAAGAGTTAGAGAAGAATGAGTCGTTGTATTTCAATTTAGCAAAATCTTAGTCAGGGTAATCCATTAGATGAATTTGATATTTTGAAATATAATGTGGACAACCTGATCATAGTTGACAGTTGAACTCTGAGATATCCTATGAATATTTTGGTCAAGGGGATGAATTATATGAAAACTATATCCGCATGGGTTCTAAGGATGTTGTTCTACACATTCGACCTATCCGACCGTCGGGTACTATTGCTAGATGGTCACTTCGATTGGTATAAAAATTTATTTCTATGCTATCAGCTTAGGTTCAGACCTATGAGATTACATACATTAGAGTTCACAATCCGATCAGATGGTTGATCAACGATTAAGAATCGTTCTAGGGTTAAATGATCAATACGATTGATATTTAACCTAGTGCAAGTGTTGCAGGAGGATTGATTAGCAATTTGATTATTAATTGGCTTAATTTGATTAAGCCAATGGGTTGAGACTTAGTCTAATTGAATATAATTTAATTAGATTTAGTTTGAGCTTGATTGGACTAAGTTCAATTGGTTTATTGGATAAGCCAAGTGCAAGAAAAAACTAGTCCTAGTTCAAATAGGACTTGGGTCAACCTAATTTCTAATTTGATTAAAATATTAAATCAGATTTAAATCTAATTTAATCTGACTAAATTAGACTCTTAATTGGGTTAAGACCTATTTTAATTAGGTTAATTTGATTTTGGTTTGAGAAACCAAATTTGAACAAGTCATAGATTGAATCCTAGTAAGACTAGGATTCCACCTTGGGCCACCTTAGCCCCCCACACCCACTCTCTCTTATCCCACACCCACTCTCTCTTATTTTATGCGATAAAATCTTCTCTCTCAGGTCTTCATGCATGCTCAAAACTTTTCTCTCTTTCTCTCTTATATGGAATGTAGTTGTGGACCAAGTCAAAGTAGGAATTAGTTTGGATTTCAAATTCTATAAGATAGAGTTTTAGGAAACCAAAACTCTTTCCTTATGGCACTAATTTTATCCAAATTTTTTTTGGAATTTTTGTGGCTTTTATGAAATATAATATGCACCATTTGCTAATAGTCCATGGTAGAAAAAGAAAGAGGGAACACCCAAGAGTTGGGCACCCCTTGTCTTGCCTTGTTTGGATAATCCTTGACTAAGTATTTGACCTAGACAAGGACTCTTCATATCTCTCTATTTAAAATGAATTTCTTCATGAAATTTTTGTGAAACATAGAGAATTGAGATACCTTTAAGATATCTAAAAATTAAAGAGAAACAGTCTTAGGGCATGGAGATCTAATAGACACAAAACTAGGTGTCTGGGTTAGAGCAAAGAGAAGAAGAAGAGGATCTTCTTCTAGAGTTGCTGGGTTCATCTCTTCCCTTCCTCCATCTGTAAGTTTTCTGAGAGTATCTCATTTAAAAGTCCTTCTCCTACTTCTCATCTTTGGAAGAGTCCAAATCAAGAAGAAGGAGGCATCTGATCGACCATCGACGAAGGATCAGCGCAGTACTAGCATACTGTGCTGATTTCCTGAACCAAAACTTCTGATCGTGATTCGTGGGCTCATGTGGATGACTCCTAGAGGCCGAATGCATGTATGGCTCACAACATCATCCTCAAGTCCGGATCAGCAAAGTTAGAACGTCTAACTTGCAAGGTAATAGATCTGATCTATTATATTTTATATACATTAGATGTAGTATAGAAACATATTGATATGATCTACATGTAGTTCTTACTCTTTATATTTTAATTTTTGATTTAATGCCATGTAATAATCATGTAATAGAATTTTAGATGTAGAGATTCTCTGATTTTACAAGATAAATTTTGATTTAGTTTAGTCTTCCGCTGCATGATCTTGAAAAAGTTTCAAGATCTAACCCTAAAACCCTAGATCTGGTTCCTTGAATTGATATTAGAGCCTAGATTATTTATTACATGATTATTTATATATGCTTAGATTATTTCTTAGATTAGATCTAATTTATAATCTGATTGTTAAATCTGAAATTAAAATTTTTAGATCTATCACGAACTGTACGTTATCCTGCTGTAAGGTTTATCCCTTACAATGCAAAGGTTGTCCTAGTTCGTGTAGATCTATCTTTAATCATAAATTTGTTAGATGTGATCTAGATTAAATTTATGATTTATTAGATTTAAAAAATATTTAAATCTAAAATAAAATCTTTTTATTAATAATTTCTACGCAAAGAATCATCTTATATTTGTTTAGAAAATTTACGTAGTTTAAAGTTAAAATTATTTTAATTACATGAACCTGTTTAGATTAGATCTAAAGTAGTTTCATGCCTTTTTTTTTTTACTTGCATTTTGATTATGAATCAAATATACAACTTGGTTGGTAGAACCATATTGTAAAAATATTTTACAAATATGAAAATTATTTTTGAAAAGCCGAACCCCAACCCTCAGCCCAAAACTTAATTGAAAATTAAGAAGTTGTTTGATTAGGTTTTAGGATTGTGAATTGAAGAACCTAAGACACAAATCATAACACATTGGGTTAATGGGTTAGTAGGAATTAGGTCCATTAATTGGGTTAGACCTAAGGTTAGGTTAAAGATGGACTTAATTAGAGAATTGACTAAATCTAATCAATTGTTGTCTTAGATTAGGTCAAGGATTCTCTAGATCAATTACAATAGTTGTAGTTGGTCAAGTCCATGTCTTTAATGAGAACCAAATGGACTTGATTCTTGGCTAAGCGGTCTAGCACGAACTGTTAGGTTAATCTAATTGAAACTAATTAAACCAGTTGGTATCTAAGGTAAACCAGACCGATGGTTTTTAATTGGCAGCCCGCTTACCTGGCCATTTCTGATGGTGTCTAAGGCAAGCTTTGGCAGACCCTCCCACCGATAGAACTTATCTGGCCTCTTGGTAAAATTATATTTTGATCGGATCACTTGACTATTCAAGCTGACCCATGTCAGCTAGGTAAATCAGTGTGACTGATTTAGGTGCTCCTAGACCAGCCCTTTTAAATGGTCTCCCTTAAGCTGACTTGGTGAAGCTAATGGGAGGATCATGATAAGCTGGTTCATCTGACCTCCTCCTCTAAATCAATTAAATCTTCTAAAATTATTAGGTCCTTAAAATAAAATAGTTATGGTGATAACTAGATCATAGCCTCCCATTAAGTAGATGATAATGGGTCCATTAGTTGGATAATCATTGGAGGCCCAAAGGCCTGGTGCTTATCAACTGATGGAATTATCATTCATAATATAATTTCTTGACTGCATCTTTCTAAATGGTGGTTAGGTTAGCCAACCAAAGTTGGGCCTAATCATTCATTGGCTAGATGGGCCAAGTATGGTCATGTTAATGGTTGGACCTAACCAGACCTTTTCAGTGGAGGCAAAAGCCTACTGATTAGGGATTGGGGCAAAATTAAAATTACTAAAAATTATTTAGAGAAATAATTGGTTATGAACCTACCCTTGGATGTACATGGTTGGCCAACCAAAGTTGGGCTTGTGTACAGTCTAAGTGGATTCTAGTACCCACTAAGAAATTAGGGTAATTTCTCGAATTGGAGGTAGAGGCTACCAATTCGAATAAAATAGTGGAAGAAATCTTTTAATTAAAGTCCAAATCTTTAGGTTTAATGAATCAATTACTAATTAGGTTATGATTTTTCTTTATGCAGATATGGCCACTTTTCTATCGCTCCGATCATTGTTGGACAATGATAAGTTGGTGGGATCCAACTTCGATAGTTGGTACCGAAAGTTGAAGATAGTTCTGAAGCATGAACGGATCCTATATGTGATAACGGATCCTGCACCTGAGGAGCCAGTTGCTAATGCACGTGGAACAGTCAGAGATACTTACCAAAAGTGGCTCAATGATCGGACCATGGTGCACTGCATGATGCTGACTGCCATGTGCGATGAGTTCAGTCGTAGATTTGAGATGACTCAGCCAAAGGATATGCTTCAAGTGTTGGAGGATGCCTTTGGCACACCCGATGACGTGAAGAGGCACAAGACTAGTTGTGCCATCTTCAACGCCAAAATGTGGGATGGTGCCTCTGTCACTGATCATGTATTGTGCATGATCGAGCTGATGGAGCATTTGAGCAAGCTCGACTTTTCCTTGCATGAGCAGCTAGAAAAAGATGCAATACTGAACTCGCTGCCCAAGTCTTATCTCCCATTCCTTACTCATTATAGAATGACAAAGCCTGAAGTAAACTACCACGAGTTACTGAGGTTGCTTCAGAACTTTGAGAAGGATCACCCACTCCACAAGGAGTCGGTGAACTTAGTGGGAGGTTCGTCTTCTAGTTCTCGATCCTTTAAGAAAGGAAAGAAGAACAAGAAGAAAAAAGTGAAGAAGGTGTAAGTTTAGGCTGGGACATCAGTGCAGGGCCAGACCTGAAAGATCAAGCCTGATAAGAGTCAAGTTGAATGCTTCTTTTGCAAGAAGTGGGGGTACTGGAAGAGGAACTGTCTTTAGTACATTACCTCCCTGGATCCGAACAGGCAGAGAAAGAAGCAAGCTATTGCTGGACAAGGTATTTATATGATAACTCCTTGCAATTTCTCTATTTGTGATATAACTAACTGGATATTGGATACCGATAGCCCTTACCATATTTGCAATTCGTTGCAAGGATTGTAGGTCAGTAGGAGATTCGAGCAAGGCGAGAGCTTCCTGAATGTTGGAGATGAAAGATCAGTTCTAGTTCTAGCGTTAGGAATCTTCAAACTTGTATTTGAGTCCCATATCGTTGTTCTTAATGATTTTCATTTCTGTCCCAGTTTCTTTTTAAATATCATTTCTTTAGGCCTTCTGGCCAAAAATGATTATGAAATTTCAATAAAGAAACAAGTTTGTAATATCATTATGAATGGTGTTACTATTTTTTGTGGATATTTGAACAATGGTGTGTATATGTTATCATAACCTGTTAACGTAATCTATTCTATTGGCAAGCACCCTAGATTAGATAGTGTATCAGATATCTACTTATGGCACTGTAGGCTAGGTCATATAAACAAGAACAGGATAAATAGGTTGACTTAAGAAGGAATCTTCAAAGTTAGTGATTGTGAATCACTTCTAACCTGTGAATCCTGTCTTCTTGATAAAATGACGAAGTCACCTTTTACTGAAAAAGATGAGAGAGCTACTGAGCTCTTGGGCCTAGTACATACTGATATATGCGGGCCCATGAGCACAAGTGCTAGAGGTGGATATTTCTACTTCATCCTTTCATGGATGATCTATCCAGATATGGATATGTCTATCTGATGAAACATAAGTCGGATTCATTTGAAATGTTCAAACGATTTTGAAATGAAGTAGAAAACAAACTGGGAAGAGTATTAAAACTCTTCGGTCTGATCGAGAAGGGGAATATCTTTCTGGTGAGTTTTTCACATATCTAGGAGAGAATGAGATTCTCTCCCAATGGACTACTCCAGGAATACCACAGCATAATGGTGTGTCTGAAAGAAGAAATCGAACTCTGTTAGACATGGTCCGATCCATGATGGGCTTTGCCAGCTTGCCGATATCCTTTTGGGGATATGCACTCGAATTGGCCTATTACCTATTAAATTGGGTTCCAAGTAAGTTTATAATTAAGACTCCATATGAGATATGGATAAGGCGTAAGCCAGCACTTTCACACCTTAGGGTCTGGGGGTGCCCGGCTTATGTCAAACGGTTAGTTACAGATAAACTTAGACCTAGGTCTGACAAATGCATATTCATAGGGTACCCCAAAGAGACCAAAGGATATTTTTTCTATCATGTTGATGAACAAAAGGTGTTCATCAATCTTAAGGCAACCTTTTTAGAAAAAGAGTTCCTTGGTGAAGGAACCGTTGCCTCTAAGGTTGATCTTGATGAAGTTCAATAGGTAGAAGGACCGACACCAATAGCTGAACCTGAGTTGGATTTGATTAGATCAGATCTGGAGCCCAATGTACCTGCACCATTAAGGCGATCCGATAGAGTACCGCATCAGTCGGATAAATACTATGATTTCTTGATCCGAAACGGTGATCCCATCGAACTCGATGAGAACGATGAGGATCCGATCACCTATATGGATGCAATACAGAGATCTGATTCTGAAAAATGGCTTGAAGCCATGCAATCCGAAATGGAGTCCATGAAGGTCAACGATATATGGACATTGGTTGACCCATCTGAAGGGATTAAACCCATTGGGTGTAAATGGGTCTTCAAAAGGAAGAGGGGTGTAGACGGAAAGGTGGAGACCTATAAAGCCTGTCTGGTTGCCAAGGGGTATCGTCAACGTTATGGTATTGACTATGATGAGACGTTCTCCCCTATGGCAATGCTCAAATCCATTCGGATAATGCTTGCAATAGTTGTCCATCTGGATTATGAGATCTGATAGATAGATGTAAAGACAGCTTTCCTGAATGGAGAGCTGACCGAAGAGGTGTATATGATACAACCTGAGGGGTTTACATCTACAGATGAGTTCAAGGTGTGCACACTTCAGAGATCCATTTATGGATTGAAGCAAGCTTCTCAGAGTTAGAACATGCATTTTGATAAGGTGATCAAAACGTATGGCTTTATTAAGAATGGAGAAAAGTCCTGCATCTATAAATGGGCAAATGGTCCAGTTGTGATATTCTTTGTCTTGTACGTGGATGACATTCTCTTAATCGAGAATTATATCCCCACACTACAGGGAATAAAAGTCTGGTTGTCATCGTAGTTCTCCATGAAGGACTTGGGTGAAGCATCCTACATCCTAGGGATGAAGATCTATAGGGATAGATTTAAAAGGATGCTTGGGCTATCCCAGTTCAGCATGGAGAATTTCAAGAAGGGCTATCTACTGATAGGCCATGAAATTTCTTTCTCTAAGAAGGATTATCTGACGACTCCTGAAGAGAGAGAGTGTATGAGTAGAGTCCCATATGCTTCGACCGTGGGATCTATCATATACGCCATGATATGTACAAGGCCAGATGTGGCATACTCACTAGGAGTAGTGAGTAGATACCAATCTGACCCTGGAAAAAATCACTGGAAAGTAGTTAAAGCCATCCTTAAGTATTTGAGAAATACTAAGGACCAACGGTTGGTTTATGGCGAGTCAGATCTGAAACTTGTGAAATTCACAGACTCTAGCTTTCAATCTGATCATGATGACAGCAGAAGCATATCAGGTTATATCTTTACTCTGAATGGTGGAGCCATCTGCTGGAAGAGTTCTAAGCAGCATACTATGGCAGACTCTGTTTGTGAGGTGGAGTACATCACAGCATCAGATGCCGTGAAGGAAGCTGTGTGGCTGAGAAAATTCATCATTGAGCTCGGAGTAGTATCCTCCCTCGATGGTCCGATCCTGCTCTACTGCGACAGCACTGGTGCCATAGCTTAGGCAAGGGAACCCAAAGCACACCAGTGGACAAAGCATATTTTGTGCCGCTTCCACCTGGTCTGGGAGATCGTGGATCGAGGTGACGTCGATCTTCAAAAAATTGACAGAAAGGAGAACCTGACCGACCCCTTCACTAAAGCCCTGGCGATAAAGGAGTTCGACAACCACAAGTCAAAGATGGATATTAGATACTGTGCTGAGTGACTTTAGGATAAGTGGGAGTTGTTAAAAAATATATCCCAAAAGCCAATCGTCAATCCGTCGATGGTTAAGCAATCTTGTATTGTAATTGATTTGTTCATAAATAAAATATATTTTTGATATTTTCATCATAAGTTTTTATCTTCTAATAAACTCCATTGTTATGATGAAGTCCTTAGGATTATTTAGGTTCAATAAAGAGAGAAATTATTGATTAATCTTTAAAACTGTTCACGACCAAATGATAGGCTGTTAATAAGGACGACAGTCTCTATCGAGCATAGGTCACTGTAGGCCATATGGGTTGGTTGTCCCCTTAACCAAGGAGTGTGGAGACACTGGTATGGCATACAGATGAGATGTAAGGGTACATCATCATTGAACGTGACCAACTCCAGAGCATTCTACTGTCGAGAATGTCTCTGATGGGATATAGGTATAAGTGTCCCTTAGACCTGAGATCACCTCAGTGACTTGCAAGCAACTCACTATGCTTTGGTACTGGACTAACTGAATTTTTAATTTAGTGACGGAATATTTCTGGGCACAGTTAAGTACTTGTGAAGTCAGAGTGTGATCGAGATGGGATTGACCACTTCAAGAGTTGGAGAAGAATGAGTCGCTGTATTTCAATTTAGTAAAACCTTGGCCAGGGTAATCCATCAAATGGATTTGATATTTTGAAATACAATGTGGACAACCTAATCAGAGTCGACAGTTGAACTCTGAGGTATCCTTATAACATTTTGGTCAAGGGGATGAATTATATGGAAACCATATTCGCATGGGTTCTAAGGATGTTGTTCTACACATTCGACCTATCCGACCGTCGGATACCATTGCTAGATGGTCACTTTGATTGGTACAAGAATTTATTTCTATGCTATCAGCTTACATTTGGACCTATGAGGTCACATACATTAGAGTTCATGATCCGATCGGATGGTTGATCAATGATTAAGAATCATTCTAGAGTTAAACGATCAATACGATTGACATTTAACCTAGTACAAGTGTTGCAAGAAGATCGATTAGCAATTCGATTGCTAATTGGCTTAATTTGATTAAGCTAATGGGTTAAGACTAAGTCTAATTGAATATGATTTAATTATATTTGGCTTGGTCTTGATTGGACTAAGTCCAATTGATTTATTGGATAAGCCAAGTGCAAGGAAAAACTAATCCTAGTTCAAATAGGACTTGGGTCAACCTAATTTCTAATTTGATTAAAAAATTAAATCAGATTTAAGTCTAATTTAATCTGATTAAATTAAGCTCTTAATTGGGTTAAGATCTATTTTAATTAGATTGATTTGGTTTTGGTTTGATTTAGTTTGAGAAATCAAATTTGAACAAGTCATAGATTGAATCCTAGTAAGACTAGGATTCCACCTTGCACCACCTTAGCCCCCCACGCCCACTCTCTCTTATCCCATGCCCACTCTCTCTTATTTTGTATGACAAAATCTTCTCTCCTAGGTCTTCACGCATGTCCAAAACTTTTCTCTCTTTCTCTCTTACATGGAATATAGTTGTGGACCAAGTCAAAGTAGGAATTAGTTTGGATTATAAATTCTATGAGATAGAGTTTTAGGAAACCAAAACTCTTTACTTATGGCACTGATTTTATCCAAATTTTTTTAAAATTTTTGTGACTCTTATAGCACATATTATGCACCCTTTGCTGGTGGTCCACAGTAGAAAAAGAAGGAGGGGATGCCTAAGAGTTGGGCACCCCTTGTCTTGCCTTGTTTGGATAATCCTTGACTAGGTATTTGACCTAGACAAGGACTCTTCATATCTCTCTATTTAAAATGAATTTATTCATAAAATTTTTGTGAAACATAGAGTATTGAGAGACCTTTGGGGAATCTAAAAATTAAGGAGAAAGAGTCTTGGGGCATGGAGATCTAATAGACACAAAACTAGATGTCTGGGTTAGAGCAAAGAGAAGAAGAAGAGGATTTTCTTCTAGAGTTGCTGGGTTCATCTCTTTCCTTTCTCCATCTGTAAGTTTTTTTAGAGTGTCTCATCTAAAACTCCTTCTCCTACTTCTTATCTTTGGAAGAGTCTAAATCAAGAAGAAGGAGGCATCTGATCGACCATCGAAGAAGGATCAGCGCAGTACTAGCATACTGTGCTGATTTTCTGGATCAGGACTTCTGATCATGATTCGTGGGCTCGTATGGACAATTACTAGAGGTCGGACACACGTGCGGCTCGCAACATCATCCTCAAGCCCAGATCAGCAAAGTTAGAACATCTAACTTGCAAGGTAATAGATCTGATCTATTATATTTTACATACATTAGATGTAGTATAGAAACATGTTGATATGATCTACATGTAGTTCTTACTCTTTATAAGTTAATTTTTGATTTAATGTCATATAATAATCATTTAATAAAATTTTAGATCTGGAGATTCTCTGGTTTTATAAAATAAGTTTTGATTTATTTTAGTCTTCTGCTGCCTGATCTTGAAAAAAATTTAAGATCTAATCGTGAAACCCTAGATCTGGTTCCTTCATTACAAACATCACTATGCATTAGACCTAGAACTTCACTAGCTCGTTTATCTTTTTCAGTAAAAGATGACGTAGTCATCTTTCCAAAAAGATAAGACTCACAGGTCGGTAATGATTCACAGTCATTGAAATTGAGGATAGCCTCTTGTGCTAACCTGTTTATCCTATTGTTGTTAATATGACCGAGCCTGCAATGCCAAAGGTAGGCATCCGAGATATTATCTAACTTTGGATATTTATTTGGAGTATACATTACACTCATAGGCTGTGATAATATATAGTTACCATTTCTTAATTATCATTGCATTATTATAACATCATTCGTAATGATATCACAATAATCATTCTTTATTAATAAATTATAACCATCTTTGACCAAAAGACCAACAGAGATTATATTCATTAAGAAAGATGGACAATACTGACAATCACTTAAAATGATACTATTAGATTTGAAAACAAGCATGATGACTCCTAAAGTCCAGATTGAAACTTGACTTCCATCTCCCATATTTAGGAATCTCTCGTCATTCTTAAATTTTCTACTAACTTGAAGTCCTTACAATGAATTACAAATATGAACTGGACTTTCAGTATCTAATACCCAGGTAGTAGTGTCATATATGGAGAAATTACATGGTGTTATCATATAAGTACCTTGATCAGCAACTAATTGCTCGTTTCTCTTTAGCCTATTTGGGTCATAGTCTGTTTGACTCGATTCAGTCCTAAACTTTTTAGCTAGATTGGGCTCAAGTTCATTATTCAATTTTTGATATTGACTATCGAAGTTAGATCCAATAAGCTCATCACTGTCAAACAGTGAGTGGAGCGACAAATTACTAACCATTTCTGAAAAGAAAGAAAAACACAGATCTAATTAGTATATGAATTAATCAAGTTTAAAGACATAGACTTTAGTCTAAAGGTTCTCTTACTATTTTATACGAATTGATAGCCTCTACCTCTAATTTAAGAAATTACCTTAATTTCTTAGCAGGTATTAGAATCCACACAGACTGCATATAGGCCTGAGTATGGCTCGATCAACTCATATGTATCTATGGGTAGGTTCTCAACCAATTATTTCTCTAAATAATTTTTAGTAATTAGTTTTGCCCCAGATTTCATTTCAGTAGGCAATGGGCCTCCACTGAAAGTCCTGATTAGGTCCAACCATTAATATAAATCTACTTAGTAATTTTAGCTAATGAATAATTAGGTCCAAGTATGGCTCAGCCAATCCAACCATTTATCAGATAGTACAATAGAGTCATCATATGATGAATAATAATTTTATCATTCAGAGAAACACCAAACGGATGGTTCCTGCAATATCAATCAGAAATAATGGATCCATTATCATTCACCTTAATAAGAGGCTATGATCTAGTTATCCCCATAACTAGCTCATTTTATGGATCTAATAATTTAGAAGATTTGATTAACATAATTTATTAGAATTAAATATATAGACCAACTAATCTCAATCCTCCCACTAACTTCACTAAGTCAGATTAGGGTGGACTAGAAACAAGCCGGTCCAACTGATAAGTCATCAATCCTCCCACTGACTTCATCAAGTCATATCGAGGATAAAGACAAGTTGAACTAGGGGCACCTAAATCAGTTGAACGAATTTTCTAGTAAGCATGGATCAACCCTAATCATTAAGCGATCTGATCAAAATTTGATTCACCATGTTGATCAGGTAAGTAAGATCGATGGGAGGGATGTGCTATTAACTCATCATAGATTCAATTTATGTAAGTAGCTCTCAATTAATAACCATCGGTCAAGACTGCCAAACTTATCTCAAACACCAACTGGTTAATCAGTTTCAATTGGATCTACTTATGGATTTGGGTTCGACCGCTGAGCTCAAGATCAAAGTCCATTTGGGTCCAATCAAAGATATAGATTCGACCAACTACAACTATTGTATTGACTCTAGAAAAATTTTGATTTAATCTAATTTTTTTTCTTAGTCCATTTGATCTTTGATTCTAACCTCAGGTCTAACCCAATTAGGAGGACCTGATTAAGCTAACCCATAAACCTATCACGCATGTTTTATGCGAATGATATTAGATCTTTAATTCATAATTCTAGATCTAATAGGTTCAGCTTAATTCTCAATTAAGTTTGAGGCTGTGGGTAGAGGTTTGGTATTTGAAAATAGTTTCAAATTTTATAAAATATTTTTATAATTAGTTTTATGCATAATCATTTAGATCTGAAACTGGAATTGGCTCACCTTTGGATTGAGCCTACTCATCACAATGGGTCGACTATGTTTCAAGATTTAGTTGATTTATTGATAATAAATTATTAATCATAATTTTTAGTTCGTAACAATGAGTCAGCTCAACAAAAATTGAGCTAAAGAACCAGGGTCCTGAGTCGACCCAAATAATACTGGGTCGACTCAACAATTGAACTACAATAATTATATTAATTTTAGATCAAAATAATTCTACATAAATAGTAATAAAATCAATCATAAATTATTTTAGAACTATTCTAAACATGTTCATGATTCTAGATTTTATTTGCAAAGATTAGATGCAGCTACTTTTCATACGATGTACTATATACACAATCTTAAGATTTTGAGAAAAGTAAAATTTTCTTTTTGCATTCATCTTTATGGGATATAGTCACAATGGCACCCCTACACATCATAAGAGGACCCAATTGAATGAAAAAAGAATCTCTATTACCTCTTATGATCGGACGGCCTGGTGATAAACCCGATCCGATTACTTCGCTACTCAGATCATCTAATCTATATAATTTAGATCTAATATAAATAATTTTAGATCTAATTATTATATTTTGATCATACTAAAATCATATAACAATTATCATAAATAAAATTTACATACTTTATATTAAAATCAGATTTTATAATAATCAGCACAAACTAGGACAACCTTTGCACTGTAAGGGATAAATCTTACAGCAGGACAACCTTATATCATTTTGTGCAATTAGATCTATAACTAATTTTAGATTTAAATATCATATATCAAATCTATTTTGAATTAAATTATAAATTTAAATACATATAATATCATGTCATATCGAACTGTGGCTCTGATATCACTGTTGGGATGCGCAGGGGTTTCATGCATGCATTTCAAAAAATTTTCAACAGAAGAATATTAGATTAAACTATTTAATCTATAAATATATGTATAAGATTTAATCTTAAAACTCTTACAAATAGATCAATGACATGAATTTATATGCATAAAAATCTGAATGTGAAATGACAAGCATGTGAACCAAAAACAGTATTTAGTAATAGATCTAATCTATCACTTCTAGGGTTCTGAACCCAATACCTGAACATGGATAGTCAAACTTCATGATCGAGAATATAGATCTAAAAGTCTTCTCCAATCGCTTGCAGCTGCACAAGTGTCCGACCTCTACGGATGGTCCACACGAAGCCCCTCGAACTGATCAGCTCTCCATGGGAGTGCTAGCTCACGCAATTGGCTTCTGATGGCAGATCTAACTTGATCTCCTACATTGATTACCTCAAATTTTTTTGATATCAAAGATGGATTAGAGGAGGATGTTGGATGGTAGAGAAAAATTAGATGATGACTCTCTTCTCTTTGGTTTTTCTCCCACCCAAAAATCAAGAATAGTTCTAGATCTCTCACCCGAGAGGAGAACAGTTTCCTCTTTTGTTCATGCCAAAGAAGAATGAAACCCACCCAAAGCTCACATCCCAAAGAAGAATTTTTAACCCTCTTTCTCTATGATATCTCACAGTGAAAAGCTCTCTTAGTTTGTCACACAAAAATATGGCCTTTTTTATGATTATCATACAAACTAGATAAGACAGGATAAGGACTGAAGTTTGTTACAATTCAAACTATTTTAAATTTTAATTTAACTTTAACTTTTTTTCACCCTTGTCTAACTTAAATAGAGACTTACCAAAGAAAATTGGATATAAAAATCAATTGAAAAGACTTCTTTTTCTTGTAAACAATGGGCACCTTCAGAAGCTGCCAACATGTGGAAGCATATGGATAAGGTTTTAAGTTGAAATTCAAACCAATTTGAATTCAAATCAAAACCAATCAATTTCTATCCTTAATGGGTGATAAAATAAAGATTATTTTTTAGTTTTCTTACCCATAAATTGATTTTGTGTGGTGAGAAAAGATGTGAGATAATTTAGGTGGCACAAGGGAGAGAATCCCACTCATTTGGGACTCTAGGGTTTAACCAATTGAATTTCTTTCAAACCTAATCTAATTAAATCCAAATAAAATATGATGAATCTAATCTAATTAGACTTCTATAATCTTAATTAAATTTGATTAAATCAATAAATTAATTAAGCCATAGATCTGATCAAATCAGGATCTTTTCTCCCTATTCGATTAGGTCATCTCATAACCTAATCAGACTTGACCTGAATGAATCCAATTCAATCAAACTTGATCCAGACTTTAATGTTCAATTAGATTGAGTTAATTAATAATCTAATCACTAATTAATCTTTCATTAATGATAGAGTCTAAGTCTAGTGGGACTCTTAGAGTCCCCATCCAGTGGGGCTCTTCAGCAGAGTCTCTGTCCACTGGGATACTTTAGATTAGTCATGTGATCGGAGAGAAACTTCAAATGTGTGTGACCCCATAGGTTCAAACCTAAGCTAGTAGCACAGGAATTGATTTCTGTACCAATCGGAGTAATCATCTAGCAATGGTACCCGATATCTGGATAGGTCAAATGTATGCAAAGCAACACTCAAGAACCTATTACCATATAATTCATCTTTTTGACCCTTGATGCCCGGATAACTTAGAGTTTAAACTGTCAAGTCTTAAAAGTACATCCATTATGTGTCTCAACCTAATAAATCTTGTGACTTCTCACAAAGATTTCCTTGGTCAAGATCTTACTAAATTGAAATACAAAGTATTCTCTCCAATCTTTTGGAGTGATCAATTCCATCTTGACTCACACATCGATTTCATAAGTACTTGACTGTGCCCAAAAATCTTTCGATCATGAATTAAAAATTTAGGTAGTCTGACATCAAAGTACAGTGAGTTGCTTGCAAGTCATCATGATGATCTCAGGTCGGAGGGACACTTATACCCATATCCTTTCGGAATGACTCTTGACAATAGAGTGCTCTGGAGTTGGTCACATTCAGTGAAATATACTCCTATATTTTACCTGCATGCCATACTAGCATCTCCATGCTCTTTGATTAAGAGACCAACCAACCTATATGACACAGGACGACCTATACTTGATATGTCTATCATCCTAGTAATAGCATATCATTTGGTCGTGAACTCATTTAAGGACTAAACGATAAATTCTTCTTTATCGATTTAAAATAATCCTAAGGACTTTCATCATAACACAGAAGTTTGATGTATAAGATGTACAAGCTTTGATAAAAATTATCAAATAAATATTTTATTAATTAATTCATATACAATTATATCAAATAGCACAACCGTCAACAGACTGACGATTGACTTTAGGACACATTTCCCAACACCTTCCATCAGCCTGAGCACACTGAGCGTGCGAGGGCTAGATGCTTTGGACACCAGCTGTGACCCAAGACCCGGACACACCCAGACTCCATGTTTGCAATGCTGCTTGGCACCTTCCCTTAATTCGAGCACTCTACATGCCCAGACCCAAGTCCCATACATCTAATTAATTAATTATCTAACTAATTAATTAAATCAATATTAAATTAACTTTTCATGACATCACTAGCCATTACTATTGCTGTCACTAATAGTAGACAACATTAGCCATCGCTAATGCCGTCGCTAATATTTATGGGATTACTCACAAACGTGCTGATGTAAAGATGGATCACAGGGCAAGGGTGGTAGGGCAAGGCCAGGGTGGTTGGCTCAGGATCGCAGGCTGGGGGTGATGGGGCTGGGGCGGGGGCCGCAGGGTTGGGGCGGGAGCTCAAGGGCTAATGGAGTTGGGCTGCAGGCTGGGGGTGGCGGGGTAGGGGCAAGGCCGTGG
Organism: Elaeis guineensis; assembly: GCF_000442705.2. Lineage (NCBI taxonomy): Eukaryota > Viridiplantae > Streptophyta > Magnoliopsida > Arecales > Arecaceae > Elaeis > Elaeis guineensis. The sequence goes on from NC_025999.2 coordinate 66,017,762, forward strand.
GCTAACAGGGGGTGGCAGGGCTGCAGACTGGGGGGGAGGGGCCACGGGCTATGGGTGGTGGCGGGGTACGGGCCATAGGGCCGGCGAAGTTGGCTCGAGGTCAGGCCGATGTGGGGACACGATCGGTGGGGTCGCAATGGCTGCGGGATGTTGGAGAGGGGGGTTGGGGGGTGGAAACAGGAGAGAATGAGTGGGAAGGGAGAAATTTTTCGATTTTAAGGGGGACTATTAGCAATGGCAAACATGCCACCGCTAATACTGTCGGTGATGTATTAGCGACGAAAATTTCCATCACTAAAAAGAAAAATCCATCGCTAATGCTTTTATTAGTTTTTAAAATAATTCTTTTCAAAACTATTAGTAATGGCATACACCATTGCTAATACCATTGCTAATAAACTAGGGATGGCTACATGCCGTCGCTAAAAATCGTCGCTAATAATCTCTCCACACCTTCACAAATGACTGAATATGGTATAATTTTAAAATTTAAAGTCTATCTTCACCATTTATTATTTAAATAATTATCATTAGAGATTATCATAAAAAATCATCTCGATCCGACAGCCCTATCGATCAATAAAAATTGATTTCAATGGTTGCGAATGACCGCATGATAATCTGATAGATAGACACCATCAATGGGTCCAAAAACTTACAATGATAATGTTAATAATATTTGTAGCATACTATCAAAATTTTACTTCAATCAGACATCATTATCATGGTCAATTTAGTACGTAATGATTTTGACCGTTAAATAAAAAATGAGGGATCAAAAGGCCAAATGGCATCCTATGAAGATAATTTTTTAGATAAATGATCTTTGTTACTACTTTAATCATTTGTATGATGATGATCATAAAATCTAAACTGCATGTATACGAACAATCTATATTAAGCAGATCTTACAAAAGCATAAGTATAATTACTTAAAGATTTTAAGAATGAGTAGCAAAGGAAATATAATTTTGTGATAGGATCATAATTTTGTCGTTAGAACACCATGCTTATCAAATTTAATTCTGACTTCAATAAAAATTAAAAATACATAGAAAGTAGTGAGTCGGGTCGAATCTACAGAGAAGGTAGAATTTTGATTTGAAATCTTTGATTTTATATAAAGAAAATAAAGTTTTGAAGAAAGTAATTTTAAGTTAGAAAATAAAAATTAAAAGTATGAAAAATAAATTAGATACTAAGATCTACTATTTAAATTCTAGCTTCTACTTTCAATAACAATAAATAATAAAAATTTAAAAGTACATAAAAATAAATTGATACTAAGATCTACTAACTAGATCCTAGCATCTACTTGTAATAAAAATAAAAGATAGAAATTTAAAGTATAAAAAAATAAATTTTATATTAATTGAAATTAAAATTCAAGTACAAAGAATTAAAAAAAATAATAAAATAAAAAATAAAATTATAACAAAGATCTGAAGTTGATCAGCACAGCCTCGTCGGAAAGATGGTTAATGATCTTTTCTTCTTTCTTCATACTCTGTAGAGCGAACCGACTTCTTTTCTTCTTTCTTTTAGGTTTCTAAACCTATCTAATTTTATTTTCTAATTTTTTTATATTTTTACTAATTTTTTTTTTTCACACTCTTAGTCCCAGACTCCCTATTTATAGGTGAATTTTTCACCTTTTTCTGGTAGCAAAAGAAGTCCCACAATCCTTAAAAATTATATAATATCCGTATGAATTAATTTTGACTATTAGATTTCACTTGGACCACCCAGATTAGATCAAAAATCCATGTTATACTCCTTATCATAGTCAAAAACGATAATAGCCATTGGATCATGCATCGAATTTGATTTCAGTCGTTGATCAGTGCGTTTGATCTCCTATTCTCAATCGAAAATAACCACAGCCCTTGGATCGAATGATGGATTGAATTTTGGCCATCGGATCATGTTCAAAACTTTTTTTCTCGGTCAGGATGAATATCAACTATCGGATCAAAGTCCAAATTAATTTTCAGCCATTGGATGGCGCTCAGATTTCCTTCTTCTCTTAGTTTTCAACCAGTAATGAACAGCAGCCGTCTGATCTTCTTTAGAATCGATATCAACCATCGGATCGCAAAAATTTTCTTCTGCCCACCTGTGAACCGCATCATGCACCGCAAAATGTTCCCAGTGGACCGTGCCATTGCTTCTATGGACCGAGCGACCGGTCCACCATGCACTGAAGACTATTTTAAATATTTTTTAGGATATTTTGAGTTGATTTTCGCTCTGATTTATTGCCTGAAAAATAAAAAAAAATATACATTAAATTTTTCAATAATTTTTTATTATTTTGGTACTTAAATTGCTCACTTAAATTAACATCTATTTTTCATAAATATGCTCTAATTTCATAATTTTTTAAAATTATTTATTTTTACAAAAAATTAATTTATTTATAAAATTAGATTTTTTAAAAAATTTTAGCACCATAAATTATCAAAAATATCTTCAATAAATATAAAAATATACCACTTATCACAACCTCCAACTTGAACTTTACTTATCTTCGAGTAAAAAAAAATTAAAATTAAGTATCGTTTAACTTAAAGTTTCGAATTTCATCAAGTATTTTACAAAAAAGGATCACTGATGTTCAGTAGAGCGTGAGTGAGGTATATCATTGGGATATTAATACTAATCAATATAGGAGTTAGACTAAGAATACTAATTTTTTTTTGAACTTTTTTTAAATTATCCTTACTTTTATCTCCAAATCATCTAACTTTCATATAGACAAGTATATTGTTACTTCCATCCTTCATTTATTATAAAAAAATATCTTTATATTATCCACTTTTTGATGTGAACCACAATGCTTACTTAGGCGAAGGGACTCAATTACTCGGTGGGAGATCAATATTTAGATTTTTTTTTAAAATATTGTACCATTATTGAATGTCTTAATCCCTTAAGCTTTCTATTTGACCCATGTAGCAAGTTTTTAGCCAATGACTCCTGAACTAGATGGCTTTAGGACACTAGGTATAAAATATCCCTTAAACTTATTTGCTTGAATCAAACAGGCTACGAGTTAAAACTAGTTTTACAATAAAAGTTCTTTGCCCTTCATATCTTTTGACGTGAAACTCAATGCTTGCTTAGGCAAAGAGGTCCGATTACTCAGCATGAAGTACTTGAAAACTTTTTTTTTTAATAAAAAAATATATAGTTACTCTACACAAGCCCATAAAAAGTCAACTCTTCTTTGATACTAGTAAAAAAATTTAGAAATACTCAAAAAAATTATTTAAATTTTAATTAACTCTTTATTAAGTTTTGTTCATACAAGATCCCTCGATATCTCATAAACTCTCTAGTCTGTACATAAATTTTTTTTTAAAAATACTTAGTTTAACTTGATTCTTAAGTATAATCAAGTACTTAAATGCTAAATACTAACTTACTTGAGGATTTAAAATTTTAAAAATTTTTATTCTCTCCTCCAACTTAATCGACATTGTCCTCAATGGAGTAGAGAAAATGAAGGGTACATACAAAGAGAAAGAAAAGAAGAGATGTTACTTGATCCAGAAGTCTTTTTAAAATTAATTCTCCCCCCAACTTAGCCAATATTATCCTCAAATCTTTATAAAAGATATAAAGCAAGACTCAATTAGCCTAAACAAAATGCAAAAGAGTAAAAAAGTAAAAGTTGAAACTGGATTGCCTCCCAAAAAGTGCTAAGTTTACCATCTTCAGCCAGACCATACCAATTCTCTCACCTATCCCATGTCAAATATTGGATTGACAAATTTTAATGATTTTAGATTGCTAATCTCAGAAAGATGATCTACAATAAATTTCAATATTTTATTTCCAATCTCCAGAAAGTAGTTCATGTCTCTGTTTTTAATTTTAGGAAGATCACTTACAAATCTATTTATAGACCCTTGTTTGTTGAAAATTTCTCCAATTTGTTCTTCTAAAATGCTTATGAATTGAGTTTTTAGATTAGGAGTTGAGTTCGAAGTAATGGATATCGAAAGAATGTCACTTGATTCTAAACATGTTTACTCAGGTGTGATCAAAGATGACTTTAGTTATGGAGGAGATGATAATTCTAGAGTAGAAGAACTGACCTTTAGGGCTGAAGAAAATGAGATTCTTGGCTTATATATCTCAGATAACTTATCCGCTCTCTTCTTTTCTTTATCTTTCTCATTCAGATCAGTACTAGTTTTGAGCACAAGTTCTTCTATTGGGTTAGTCTCAGTACTCACCTCACTCATCTGGGCTTGATATGGATCCTTAAGAATCCTATCACTTCTAAGCTTAGAGATTACTTTGTCATTTTCTATTTGAGAATTCTTAGGTGGGACATTAGATTGATGACTAGGTCCAGATGGTTGGTGGATGGGTGGGTTATTTTTAAAATTTGATATTGATTGGCTCAGTAATTGATCTAGTTCTCTCTTCATGATAGACTTAGCTAATTGATCTATTTGTGCTTCTAATCTGATGAGGGATTGCTGTTGGATCATAATCATTTATTGAAGTTGATTGAATCTATCGTCGGCTAGATTGGTCTGTTGAGGAGGTAGGTATGAGGCTGATTGTAATAGAATGGCTGGGTAAGCTGACTAGGCTGACCTCTATTATAGGCATAGTTTTGGTATTGCAGCTTATTTTGAAAGTTTTGAATAGAAAAAATTTAGATCTGAATCTGAGTCTGTTGGAGTCTCCAAGAAAAATTAGAGTGGTTCCTCCAATCTTGATTATATATATTAGAGAATGGATCATTGACAGGCTTGGAGTAACCTTGGGCAGCTTGAACTTGTTCTTGGATAAAAGATAAAAACTGTACAGCTGTGGGACATTCACTCACATGATGGGCTGGGCTAGCATAGATAGAACAAATCTCTTGATAATTGAAAGGGGGTGTGTATTGCACAGAAGATTATTGACCTAGAGTTAGGAACTGATCTAATTTCTAGACAAGAAGGTTGACTTTATCTAATTTTTGAGCTATTAGGTTCAAATCGGCTTTAGGACTAGAGTCTGTTTGCTTGATCTCAAAAATTTTTATCCACTTTTGGTGAGGGATTGATCTGTTATAGGAGGATAATGAAGCATGGTTGATTGAATTTTTACTCAAAATTTCAAATAAAGTATAAACTTCATCCTCACTCTTACTCATGAATGCACCTCCACAAGTTGCATCTACCATCTATCTGTATTGGTCACCTAAACCCTCATAGAAAGCTTGAACAATTTGCCACTTAGATAGACCATGGTATGGGCATTTTTTAAAAGGTTTCTTAAGTCTCTCCCATGATTCATAAATTTGCTTCCTAGAAAGCTGAGCAAATCCAGTGATGGCTCACCTCATAATGTTGGTTTGACCTATGGGATAAAATTTTTTAAGAAACTCATGCTGCATTTCAGCCCATGTTCGGATCGGTCTCCCTATTGTGCCAAGCCAGTACCTAGCTTTATCTTTAAGCGAGAAAGAGAATAGGGTCAGTCTAAGTGCATCATCAGTAAAATTTTGAATTTTCACCATGGAACAGATTTCTAAGAACTCATCTAGATGCTTGTAAGGATCTTCATTGGTGTTCCCATAGAAAGATGGGAGCATCTAGATTGTGGTCGATTTGATCTCATAATGGCTTGCAGGGATATCAGGTTAGTGGATACAAATTGATGGATCATAGGTGAAAGAAATAAAATATTTCTTCATCTGCCTAGGTGGTTCTCTAGGGTCTCCAACCAGATGATTTTCAGGTTTAGCGTGAATCAGCCATTCAATTTTAGGATTAGGTTCAACTAGGTTAGGGTAAAGAGATCTCCTACCGTGCATATACCAGTGCAAACCCTAATGTGTGTAATTTAGATTTTTTTTTTTTAAAGAAGAAGAAGAAAGAAAAGAGAAAAGAAAGAAAGAGAGAGAGATTCTAATGGTGAGAACCTTAAGAAAGTCTGAGACCTAAAGATGAAAGATGAGAAGAATTAGTTGTGGTTAAGTGTTAATTGCAATCATGTGAGCAAACAATTAAACCTAGACACCTATGGGTTTCTTAAACCTAACAGTTCGATGTAGAGTGGCTTAGCCTAAATGCAAGTTGGGTCTGCTCTCACTTCCTTCAACTAGCCAGATAAGAGGTGGGGTTGTGGGGGTCCCCCCGTTACTTGCCTTAGACACCAATTAGATTTGCCAGATAAGCTAACGGAACCAATTAAATAACCATGAGTCTACTTAGGCTGAGCTTTTTGTAACCTCTTGCCTTAGACATCAGTTTCATGGATGAGTCCAAACTTACTTTGTACTTGACTTCACCACAATACTCAAATTGAACTCAATTGATCCTAGGGGTCAACGTCTACTGAATTTTAATTAGGCTTGGGTTAATGCAGGATGCGGGTTGGTTGTTTTTGGGCTAAGGAAGAGTGATAAAATTCTCAACTTATCTTGTTATAGGTGTTGCCCTTAAATTGATTGGAGATGAATATGCACAACCAATTTCAAACAAGGGGTTCTTTGCAACTAAAGTAGATGCATAAAACTAATCAAACTCGAAAGCTTACCTTGTCTCCAGCGATCACCAAAAGTAAATCTAAGATGAAGGCTTCTAACAATTAAGTTTCTACTTTTGTCATGCGATTTTTATTAGGTTTATGTGGGTGAATTTTAGGTTAATTTAAAAAAATAACAATTAATACAAAAAAAGTTAGGGTTAGGGTTAGGGCTAGGATTGATCTCACCAAGCAAAATTGAAAACTTTCTATCTCTTTTTTGAATTTTTTTTTACTGTATAAAGATAAAAAATAAAAAAATTAGTAAGCTATTTTCATAAAAAAATCAAAGAAATCAAATATTAAAATTGGTGTCTTTCTCCGCAACGGAACCAAAAATTGATAGGATCGCGATGTTGTCGTTAGGACACCGTGCTTATCAAATTTAATTCTAATTTTATAAAAATTAAAAATACATATAAAGTAGTGAGTTAGATCGAATCCACAGAAAAAGCAAAATTTTGATTTAAAATCTTTGATTTTATAAAAAAAATAAAGTTTTAAAGAAAGTAATTTTAAGTCAGAAAATAAAAATTAAAAGTATGAAAAATAAATTAGATACTAAGATCTACTATTTAGATCCTAACTTTTACTTGTTATAAAAATAAATAATAGAAATTTAAAAGTGTATAAAAATAAATTGATACTAAGATATGCTAACTAGATCCTAGCATCTACTTGCAATAAAAATAAAAGATAGAAATTTAAAGTGCAAAAAAATAAATTTTATATTAATTGAAATTAAAATTAAAATATAAAAATTTAAAAAAATAATAAAATAAAAATAAAATTATAATAAAGATCTGAAGTTGATCAGTACAGTCTCATCGAAAAGATGGTTAATGACTTTCTTTCTTCTTTCATACTCCTAGAGCGAACCAGTTTCTCTTCTTCTTCCCCTTGGGTCACTAAACCTATCTAATTTTATTTTCTAATTTTTTTTTATATTTTTACTATTTTTTTTCACACTCTTATTCCTAAGCCCCTATTTATAGGTGAATTTTTTATCTTTTTTTGATAGCAAAAGGAGTCCTAAAACCCTTAAAAATCATATAATATTTGTATGAATTAATTCTAGCCATTAGATTTACTTGGACTATCTAGATTAGATCAAAAATCCATGTTATACTCCTTATCATAGTCAGGAACAATAATAGCCATTGGATTGCGCATCAGATTTGATTTCAGCTATTGATCAGCATGTTTGATCTCCTATTCTCAGTCAGAAATAACCACAGCCATCGGATCGAATGATGGATTGAATTTTGATCATCGGATCATGCTCAAAACTTTTTTTTCTCAGTCTAGATGAATACTAGCCATCGGATTGAAGTTCAGATCGATTTTCAACCGTTGGATGGTGCTCAGATTTTCTTTTTCTCTTAGTTTTCAACCGATAACGAACAACAATTGTTCGGGATATTTTGAGTTGATTTTCACTCTGATTTGTTGCTTAAAAAATAAAAAAAAATATGTATTAAATTTTTTAATAATTTTTTATTATTTTGATACTTAAATTACTCAATTAAATTAACATCTATTTTTCATAAATATGCTCTAATTTTATATATTTTTTTAAATTATTTATTTTTATAAAAAGTCTAATTTATTTATGAAATTAGATTTTTAGAAGAAGTTAACACCATAAATTATCAAAAATATCTTCAATAAATATAAAAATATATCACTTATCATTTTGGATCATTCATATACATGCATTTTGAATTTTATGATCACTACTATACAAATGATCAAAGTAGTAGCAAAGATCATTTATCTAAAAAATCATCTTATAGTCGATAGCCGTTTGGCCTTTTGATCATCATTTTTCATTTAACAGTCCAAATCATCCTGTACTAAATTGATAATGATAATGATATCCGATTGAAGTAAATTTTGATGGTATGCTACAAATGTCATCAAGATCATCATTGTAAGTTTTTGGATTCATCGATTATCTCTATCTATCAGATCATCATGCGATCATTTGTGACCGTCGAAATTAAATTTTATTGATTGACATAGCTAGGACTATCAGATCGTGATGATTTTTTGTGACGATGCTCCAACGATAATTATTTAGATAATGAATGATGAAGATAAATTTTAAATTATAAAATTATATCATATTCAGATTAAAAAAATTATATTCTGTATTGAGTATTAGCGACAGCAACGCCATCACTAATACTCTTCCTGTCATTGCTAATAATTATAATAAATAATTTTTTTAATTTTTTATAATAATGAATGTCATCACTAATATGTCGTCGCTAATGATTATTAGAGATGGTAATTATCATCGCTAATACCCTTTTCACCATCCCTAATAATTTTAATTAATAAATTTTTTTCTTTTTTATGACGGTGGGAGCCGTCTCTAATAGTACCATTACTAATAATCTTTAGCGATGACAATTTCGTTACTAATACCATTTATGCCATTGGTAAAACTAATATTAGTAATGATGAAAATACCGTCTCTAATAGCCATCGATAAAATAATTATTAGTGATAGAATTATTGCCATCGGTAATACCATCGCTAATAGAAGTAGACAGAAACTTCATCACTAATGGCTGTCACTAATACCTTAACTTTTTGTAGTAGACAATCTAAGAGGTGGGTGAATTAGATTTTTAAAATTTTTTTATAATCTTAAAACAAATATATGCTCAATTAAGATAAGCTAAGTGAGTGTGCAGTAGAAGCAATAAATCAAAATATAAAATATGATGAAATAAATAAAGGCATAACATAAATAAGAAAGAGTACACACAATACAACATTTATAATGGTTTGATACCAAACCCTGCACTTATGTCCACTCTCCAGATCTTTCTACTAAAAAATTTTACTATAATTCTCTTGATTATAGCATGATTATTTTAACCAGATTCATAATTAACCCAACCAATTGTTTTAATGGGCTTATGACCAATCTGATAGATTTTGCATAGAAAATCAACCAAATCTTTCCAACTAAATTATTCTTAGACTTAGTCAATATAACATCTAATTATAGACTTGGACCAGCCTATTCCATAGGTTTTTATCCCAAAAAACTTTTAAAAAAATAATATATATAATAGAAATTACAAGAAATAATTAAGAGCACCAGAAAAATATAGCTCGTTGAAGCTCGATTGAAGTTAATGATGGTTATTCTTTAAAGCTTAGACTTCTTCACTTCAATGAATGAGAGATTTTTTTTAATTCTTAAGGATGTTCTCTTGGAAGCTTAATTAATTATATTTGATTTCTCTCTTTTTGATTTGCTCAAAGATATTCAATGCCCTTAGGTTTTTCTCTTTTCTTCCCTCTTAGATCCACACCTCTTGGCTTTTCATTGAGTTTGGAGGCCTTTAAATCTTTTATAAAATCCAAACTAATCATTTCTAGCCATTGGAGACTAAAAACTAGTGATTTGAGGGATTCTGTGCAAATCTATAATTTGAAAAACTAGTCATTGGAGCTAAAGTCTACTCGAGTAGATCTGGAGTCAACTTGAGGTCTTCAGGAGTTGACTCAAGGACTGCACTCAAAAAATCTAATCTCTATCTTTTCTGAGAGAGTCGACTCAAGCTTTTCTGGAATCAACTCGAGGCCTATGCCACCTAAATAATGCTTTGAAAATACTTCAAATACTTCTTTAAATACTTCAAATATTTCTCCAACTTTAGAATTTATTTTTTTAAGTTTTGCCATATTTCTTTAAATGTTCAAATATTTTCCAAATACTTCAAATATTTCTCCAACTTTAGGATTCATTCTTCTAAACTTCTCCATGCTTTTTTAAATGTTTAAGCTCATTGTGCTTCTTACAAAATAAATTAATTTCTCCAAGAATACACAATCATTAGTATCATACTCAAATATTTTATGCTCATCAAAATCAAACCTTGGGCCATAATAACTCATCTATTTGTACATTTATTTTAAATATTTTAGGTAGTTAATGGTGCTAACATCTTTTAAAAATTTTAATTTTATAATTAAATTGGACTTTCTTGCAAAAGTAAATAATTTAAAAAAATATAAAATTAGAGCATATTTATGGAAAGTAGATGTCAAGCTGACCGGTCAATCTAAGCATCAAAATAATTTCACATCTATTAGAGTTTGAACAAAATTTAATTTATATTTCTTCCTATTTGGCAGGCACAAATCCAAGCAAAAACAGGCTCAAATTGGGCTCAAAATCAATCTAAATTAACCCAAAAACCAAGCCCAAACCAATCCAAATGGTGCTCAGTGTACCATGGACTGATCGGTCAGTCCACAGAAATGGAGTGCGATCCACAGAACAGTTGTCCGGGTTTATGCATGGTGCATAGGAGCGAAAGAGTTTGGTGTTCGATCAGATGGTTGAGAGGGGAGCTCACACCTGATCAAATGGCTGAGAATGTACTATCCCATGTCTAGGAATGGTGGCCCACTCCAGTGTGCGATCTAATGGTCCAGAAGTGATCTGAAGCATGATCGGATGGTCAGCATTTATTGTCGGTTGGAGAATTGAAATAGAAGGGATCTTTTGCACCATCCGACGGTCCAGAAAGATGATCTAGCATGATTCGATGGCTAATATTAATTCTGACTCTGATAACATTGGGCTATGATTTTTTAGGATGATCTTGGGTGTTTGATCAAAATTCAACGATCAGAAAATGGGTTTTCACCTGGATGTGCTTGGGATGCGATTTTGAGGGATTTAACACATCCAGAAGACCTATGAGGCATAGGAAACTGTGGGTAACAAGGAGATTTGAAATGAGGGGGCTAGGAAAGCTATAAAAAGGGGTTCAGAGAGAAAAAGAATTATAGAGAAAAATAGAGAAAAAATTAAAAAAATTACAGAGATCCAAAGAGGAAGAAGATGAGGAAGCCCAGTATACTTTAAGGAGTTTGAAGAAGGAGAGATCAACCATCTTCCCGATGAGGCTGCACCAATCAACTTTGAATTCTTTATTATAATTTTTATTTTATTTATTTATTCTTTTAAATTTTTATTATAGTTTATTTTATTTTATTTACTTATTTTTTAAAATTTTTTATAATTAAATTTTAAATTTAAATTAATGTAAAAGTTATTTTTATGTATATTAAATTTTTATTCTTTATTTTTATTGCAAGTAGAAACTATGATCTAGATAGTAGATCTTAGTATCAAGTTTTTTTTATACTTTTAATTTTTATTTTTTGATTTCAATTACTTTCTCAAAATCTTTTTTTCTTTTAAAAAATCAAAGTTTTCAAATTAGTAGTGTCTTCTCTATGAATTTGATCCGACTCATTGCTTTCTACATATTTTTATTTTTTTTAAAAATTAAATTTAAACTGATAATCGTAGTGTTCTAATGACAACATCGCACAATATCAAATTTTTGACACCATTATCGGGGAAGGCACGAATGCTAGAGTTTTTAATTTTTTGTGAATATAGCATACTAACTTTTCTTATTTTTTTTACAGAAAAAAGAAGAAAAAAAAAAGGGAGAAAGAAAGCTTCCAATTTTGCTTAATGAGATCAACCTAACTCTAGATATCTTTTTCTTTTAGCATTAGTTGCTTTCTTTTCAAATTAACTTAAAAAAAACCTACTTAAACCTAATCAAAACTTCATGACAAGAGTAGAAACCCTAATTGCTTAGAGCATCCATTATTTAGATTTATTTTTGATGATTACAGGAGATAATGTGAGCAAGTTTCATGCATCTAATTTAGTTTCATAGAACTCCTTGTTTGAAATTGATTATGCATATTCATCGCAAATCAACTTAAAGGCAACACCCATTAATAGGATAAGATAGAAATTTCATCATCTTTTCTTAATCCAAAAATAACCAACCAGCATCCCTCATTAACCCAAGCCTCTAAATTAAAATTAACTAGACATCAGCCCCTAAGAAACTCAAGGTTAATAAGACAAGTGACTCTGAAAGTTGAACCGGATCGGGTCTACTTGATCAGTTGGTGTCTAGAAAAATGGTTCAGAGATTATATCCCAAAGGAAGGTGGTTATTTAATTGGTTTCATTCACTGATCTGGCCAACTTAGTTGATGTCTAAAGAAAGCAACGAAGGGACCCCCACCAACCTTATACTTGGCCAGTTGGTTGGTTAGGTTCACACTTGGAGTGCTTGATGGTGTACTTGGAACAGTTAGCAGCTATCTAGATTTAGGGTAATCTTAGAATAGAGAGTCCACTTTATGCTAACTTGATTATAATTAATATTTAACCATAACTAATTCTTCTCATCTATCACCTCTAGTGAAGGAATAATCACACGCCCGATTGATCAGATTAGGGTGCACCAGAATTCAAAAACTTTTCGATCTGATGTGTGATCTGATCGAGATGTGATCTTGGTCATGGCCAGATCGATTATGCATCTAGATTAAGAAAAAATAGATATTTAAATAATTTAAATCAGAATATAAGATGATCACATCACCTTGCATGGGTAGATGAACTTTGTAGTTCGATGACATGGAGTTTTGAGGTTTGTTGTTGAGCCGCGCACTTACCCGACCTTTGCAAGTATCCACTCAGGTTCGGACTAGGATGCTCTCTCCATGTTCGATTCATCTACTCCTAGATAAATCTACAAGCTCCTAGATCATCCTTGGATCTGATGTCTGGCAGGATTTCGACCAATGCTTGATCGCAACCTTCTTATTCTTTCGCGTAGATCGGATGAAACTTGATACTTTGAGATCACCAGATGGGATGCCCAACTCCTTTGGGCATGGAAGAGGATTAGAGATCAATGAGGAGAGGGAGATACCATGGAGAGGAGAAGAGGAGGCATGGAGACTTTCTTATGATGAGCACTAGTGTCAAACAGCTTTAATAGGGCACCTTTTTAGAATTAGAAATCTAGAGTCCTAGGGCTTTAAGTCGTCAAATGACCTAAAGTAGAAGAACTCTCATATCTGGTGCCCCTTCCTCTACTTTTCATGCATTTCTTCATAGAATCTCTATGAGAAATCAACTTGGGCATGCACCATGGATATGATTGTGGGCACCCCCATCTTATCTCCCACATTTAAATTTGAATCCTTCAAATTTAAATTGGCTTTATCCCTATCTCGATTTGAACTCAAATTCAAATGAGATAAAGCTTTTATCCTCATCTACAAGGGGATAAGTCCCCTTTAAATTTGAATCTCAATTCAAATGGGGTGTAAGCCCCTTTATCTCATCCTATCCACAAGATGGGATGCCCCTTGGATCTTATCCATTTGGGCGCCCCTTGATGCTGCGCACAAGACATCGAAGATAAGTGGGGTGCCAACAGTTGGTACCCTCCCCACCCTTATCATTTAATTCTTATATGGAAGAAAGGCTTCTAGGACTCCAACTCTTGATGTCCAAATAAGCCCGCTTTTATTTGGTTAAGCCCTATCCAATAGGAAAACCAAATTAAGGAGAAACTAGGTTTAATCATGTGCTAGCATGTTTTTATTAAATTCAAAATTAGGGTTTAATTAATCCTAACCCAATTAGACTATGCTAGCCTAATTGTGAAATCTTAAACCAATATCCTTGTTTATGTGATCTCATTGATCCAATTCTATCTGATAGTGAGATATGTTGTGATCTCTATCAGTAATATCATCGAAACTCTTTTTGATGGATCGAAACTCTTTTCAATTCAACCAATTAGAATTATTGATCATCAACATAATTTTAGTTGGTACCATAATCCATCAATAACACCTAGTAGTATGTAGTGGCAACCCAACAGAACTGAATGATGAACCTCTAGGTGTAGTTACTGTGTGATTCAGTTCTACTATCGTGAGTTTTGATAAGTTATAGATTAAGGATAACTCATTAAATCTAATTCTTGTCATATGCTAGAATCAATTGACTTAAGTCTGATGTGAAAATCCATAGAAATATATTTCTATCTTTCAAACTACTATGGCCATGGGTTTTAGGACTCTGTCTCATGATCTATATAGGACTACTTCTCATCTACCATGGTCGATAGATCCTATCTTGGTGTGCATCTTATTCCTACAGTGAGTCTACTGTAGCTAACATATATCTCAAAGTCTCCATCTGGTTAGGAGATTGAGTTATAGTATAGTCAAATTACAGCAACCTCACTGTGAACAGTCGAGACATTGTAAGTCAAAGAACTAGTTACATTACCGCAGCATCGAGTTAGTCACTGATGAGAAGGTAGACATCCTAGTGACTACTCGTGATTGGTCACACTCAGTACTCTAGTTTCTAACAAACACTTGCACTCTCGCTTTGGTGTCTCCACATCATAGATTCAAGACTCATCTATCCTAAGAAAGTGATTGTGCACCAATCTCTCTAGATTAAACACCGTCTCCATGATGATCCTATTATCAAAAGCAATTTATGAATTAATTATAATGATACATGTTTTAAATTTATAATTCTTAAGAATATGTGTCATTATACCCATTAACTTAATGGATGATTCAGAGACACTTAGTAACACAGATCTGAATGGAATTAAAACCCAAATTTATTAATCTATAAGTTAATATTATAAAATATGCCCTTAGAAAGTTATACAAGTATTGGTCAATTTGGCTTCTAGAGCATACATCTAACAACCCCCACTTGACCTAAAGCCAATTGGCTACAAATCTAAGTCCCATCTTCTCAAGGTGGGCTTCAATCTTTTGTTCGCTTAATTGCTTCATCAGTGGATCAGCTATGTTGTCTGCAGTGTCGATTCTCTTAACCTTGACGTATCCCTTCTCGAGGTAATCATGGATGATGTGGAATTATCGCTCAATGTACTTAGATTTTTAGTGAGACCTCGACTCTTTAGCTAGGGCTATGGTGCCATTGTTGTCATAGAAGAGTGGATGGCATTTGATAGCATCACACGTAGCTCTGCAATGAACTTTTTGAACCAGAATGGCTTCTTAGCAGCTTTCGATGGGCGATGTACTCTGCTTCTATGGTGGAGTCTGCAATAATAGGCTGCTTGAAACTCTTCTAGCTTATAGTACTACCATTACATAAAAAAATATTGCCTGATGTCGACTTTCATTCATCAATATCAGACATAAAATCTGAATTAGCATATCTTTGTACTTTCGAATTAATCTCCATTGCCAAAGATAAAAAATATATCCTTAGTTTTTCTCACGTACCTAAGGATACATTTCATAGAAGTCCAGTGCTCTTCCCCTGGATTCAACTGATATCTACTTGTGACACTTACAGCATGGGCAATATCAGGTCGTGTACAAAGCATGACGTACATGAGGCTCCCTATAGCCGAAGCATAAGGGTTCTTGCTCATGTGCTCTATCTCTTTTGGTGTATTGGGATACATTTTCTTGGAGAGATGGATATCTTGTCTGAAATGAATAAGTCTCCTCTTGAAGTTCTCTATATTGAATCTCTTCAGCACCTCTTCAATGTACATCTTTTGTGACAATCCTAGCATTCTTCTAGATCTATCTCTATAGATCTTAATTCTTAAAATAAAGGATACCTCTCCGAGGTCTTTCATAAAAAATTTCTTGGACAACCATACTTTGATTGAGGTTAACATGAAAATATCATTCTCAATTAGGAATATATCATACATGTACAATACGAGAAAAGTGACATTGCTCCCCCTGATCTTTTTGAAAACGTACAATTTCTCTTCATTTTTGATGAAATCAAATGATTTGATTACATCATTGAAACATGCATTCCAACTCCAAGATACTTACTTGAGTCCATAAATGGACCTTTGCCGTTTGCAAATCTTATGATCACTATCACTAAAAGTGAAATCAAGCAGTTGTTCCATATAGATATCTTCCTTAAGATATCCATTCAAGAATACCATTTTTACATCTATTTTTCATATTTCATAGTCGAAATATACTGCAACGACAAACAATGTGAGGATGGACTTAAGTATGGCTATAGACGAGAAAGTATCCTGATAGTCAATGCCTTCATACTGACTATAATTTTTTGCTACGAGTCTAGCTTTAAAGATCTCTACCTTTTCATCTGCACTAATCTTTTTCTTATAGATCCATTTACATCCAATATATACAATATCTTCGAGTGAATCCACTAAGATTCAGACTTAGTTGGAGTGCATTGAGTCAATTTCTGACTTCATTATCTCTAACCATTTCTTGAAGTCGATATTTGATATCGCCTCACAACAGGTTTTGGGGTCATCTCCATGTATCCTATTTTTTGTGAGGAATATTTTCTCTACATCCTCTGAGATAATATCTAAGTACCTCTTAGGAGGATGAAAAATCCTACTAGACTTACGAGGTGGAGGAGGAGGTATGTGGATTGGCTCTAACTAAATTGATTTCATAGGTTCTGAGATTTGTTGCTCTTCAAAGATTTTTTCCTCGAGTCCAATCCATCTTCCTATGCCTCCATCTTGAATAAACTATTTTTTTAAGAAAGATTATATGTTGACTCACAATCATATTGTGGTCATTCAGAAGATAGAAATAATATCCTAAAGACTCTTTAGGATATCCAATAAAATGAGCTTTAAGGGATCCTGTTTCTAACTTGTTCGCCTTTTGTCTTTTGACAAGGGTTGGATAGCCCCAAATCTTAAGGTGACTCAGACTCGATTCTTATCATGCCACATCTCATATGGTGTGGTAGGAATAATTTTAGAAGGAACCCTATTCAGTACATAAATAGCAGTCAGTAGACTATATCTCCAAAAAAAATTTGAAAGGTCGGTGAAGCTCATCATGGATCGAACTATATCTAATAGGATCTGATTTCTCAGTTCTAAAATTTTGTTGAGTTGAGACGTTCTAGACGAAGCCCACTGTGAGACTATGCTATGCTCCTTGAGATAATCTAAATTTTTTTTTCTAAGGTATTCACCTCCTCGATCAGATCGAAAAACCTTAAGAGACTTTTTAGTTTGCTTCTCTACTTCATTTCTAAATTCTTTAAACTTTTCAAAGGCCTCAAACTTATATCTCATAAAGTACACATACCCATAGCATGAAAAGTTATTTGTAAAGGTTATAAAGTAGAGATAACCTCCTCTGATCGTCACATCGAATGGGCCGCATACATCTAAATGCACCAAAGCAAGTATCTATGTGGTCCTTCTCCATGTCCTACAAAGGGTAGCTTAGTCATTTTTTCTTGAACGTATGATTCACAAACTGTATATGACTTGAAAGTCAATGGATCCAACAATCCAATTTTCTCCAATCTGTTAATCCCGTCTTCTCCAATATGACCTAGCCTTAGGTGCCATAAGTACTTTAGGTTAACATTATCTCCTGATCATTTAGATCCTACGACATTCACATTTTGCTCAATATCATTCATAGAAATATCAATAGGTAACTAACAGAGACCATTAATAAGGAAACCACTTTCAATTTTATTATTTCTAAAAATTATGTTATAGTAGTCCTTATAAAAACTTATTATAATCATCTTACATTAAGCAAGAGACAGAAATAAGATTCTTGCTCGCAGCAAGTACAAAATAACAATCTCTCAAAATCAAAATAATCCCTGATGGTAGTCGAAGAGGGTATGTCCCAATGGCTACAACAGCAAACTTTGCTCTATTTTCGATGTGTAGGGTCATTTCTCCTTCCCTCAGCTTTCTGCTATCCTCAAGACCTTGCAAAGAAGTGCATAGGTGAGCACTAGATTTTGAGTCAATCACCCAACTGGATACAAAAAAAATCCTTAGATTAGTTTCTATAACGAGTATACTTTCAAAAGATCCACTTTCTCTCCTGTTCTTTAGACTCGCCAGGCAAGCTGGGTAGTTCCTTTTCCAATGGCCGTTAGTGTTACAATGGAAATATTTTTCTTTCTCGATGACTTTCTTCTTTGGAACCACCTTCTTTTCCTTCTTCTTGCTCTCTACCTTTTGCTTCTTCACAGACTTTTTCTTCTTTCTAGAAGACTTTCTTTTAAAAGAAGTCCGCTCCACAGCAAGTAAAAAGTCCTTTGAACTTTTCAAAGTTTCCTCAGTTATAACCAGCATATTCATCAACTCAGTAATGGTGCATTGGATCTTATTCATATGGAAGTTTACTATAAACTATTCATACAAATCCGTAAAAGATTGCAGAACGAGATCAATTTGCAACTCCTTGTCCATTGATATTTCAAGCTTCTCAAGCTCTTCAAGATCCTTGATCATCATCAAACAGTGATCATGGACCGACTATCCATCATATATTTTCATTTTGAAGAGTCGCTTGGACACTTCATAATGGGCTATGTGGCTCTGCTTACCATACAACTCTTACAGGTGAACCAAAATTTTTTTGACAGTCTTCATGTTGGCACTGTAATTTATTAGACATTGAGATCAACACATAGCACCTAACTTTGTTGTCATCATCCAACCACTTCTCATGAGATGCTCTCTGATTAGCAATCGGACGAGCTGGAAGAGGAGTAAGGTCCTAGTCAAGTACATAGGCAATTTTCTAAGAACTCAAGACAATCATTAAGTTTTGGAGCCAATCCTTAAAATTAGATCCGATCAACCTATTTGTCTCTAGGATTTGGCAAGGGGATTTGAAGTAGACATTTCCTGTAGAGAGTCAAAATTTCTAGTTAGATTTTGTAATTGACTTAACCAATTTATTTTAAAAATTTTATTTTAAAAATAAATTTGGGCTCTCACTATTTTCTCGGATCCCTGACACTCCCATGGTAGAGAAACAAAAACCTCCATGATTAAAGATTTTTTAATGGGTGCTGTGGTCTCACCAATTGACTCACCACCTCATCTAATAGTTATTGATGATGGGTCAGCTGATGAGTGGACAACTCTTATTCAATATTTCTTCAAACATGTTGCAGCCAACCTCGATCTCTAATTCATAAAGTCTTACCATGTCTGAAATATTGGCTCACTCATTAGTTAAGTCAGACCAATTGTTTACATGAAATGAATTTGTTATTGGGATCCTCATCATGTCTAAAATATTGAGTCCAATCCCATCTCCATCTCATAGCATCTCATGCCAATAGCATGGTTGCATCTTCCCGATGCAACTAAGCCACTATGACTAGTCAAAAACGATCAACCTAGGAAAGAGCCCACACAACTACAATGATGGAAGACCACTAGACTTAATATTTAATAAGAAAATTTAGATTTAGGTCTCATCCTTAATTAGTCATAACTATTATGACTAACCTAGTGGCATGTGCTAGCTCAAATCATTAAGCAACCTAATTTAAAACTTAATGACCAAGTTGGCCAGGTAAGTATGATCATTGGGAGGGTTGCAGATGCTTACCCTAGATAGCATTTGTTCATGGCCAGATAAGCAAGATCCTAATTAAAAATTATGATTAAGACTTACCTTAGACACCAATTAATCAATAGAATCGAATAGGTCAATCTGGACTCGAGCTCGAACCATCATGTCAAATCAGATTCTTGAATTGATTGACAACATGTGGCTATTAATCGATCTAACCCATCTACAACTATTGAGTTGGTTATGAGCTCACTTGACCTAATCCTAATCAATTTTTGATTCGATTTGATCAACCGCTCGAAGCTGACCTAATTGAGCTACCCATACCCATAACCCAATATTTTATGTAATAAAATTAGATCTTAAATTCTCAATTTTAGATCTCTTAATTTTATATCTTAATTCTTAATTAAATACATTATGAACATGAGTTTAGCTTAGATATCGAAACAATTTCAAATCTAAACTATATTAATTGTATCTCATATAAATTTTTTGATCATATATGCATTATTAAAAGTTCTAGTTTAGATGTGAAAATAATTTTTTAGATCTAAACAACTTAAATATGTAACATACATATAAAAGATCCTAGGGTTTTTGGATCTAGGGTTTTGCAAAAAATTAAGTTCCTTCTTTTCATGGTTCTTCCTCTCAATTCAAGCAGGCACCCCTTCCTCCATAGTCCTCTATGAAAAGATGGCCTTTATCATAGATTTGGAGAGTACTAGGCTACTCAGAAATTAAACTAGATCTACATATCATATATATATCAGATCTAAACATATCATGCTTCACATAAAATTAGATTGTAATCATAATATCCAGATCTACACATCTCATGCAACATAACAATTATGTTAAGTTTTATGCACTTAATTAGGTTACTGATTTTTAATCTTCTAATCTTAAGTTTTAGATCTAATCATAACTTTCAGATTAAACATAAAATCAGACCTAATAAGAGCATAAAATTTAGATCTAATTCTAGACGTGCTGATCATATCGAAAAGCTAAAACCTAGATCTAATCTAATTTCAGGTTCATGCACTGAATTAGATCTAATAAATTATAATTTAGATCTAAATACAACTCAGATCTAATCTGATTTAAATCTAATCTTAATCTTAGATGCATAATCCCTACAACTTGACTCTGATACCAGCTGAAGGAATAATTGCAAGCTCGATTGATCAGATCAAGGTGCAGTAGTACTTTTCGATCCGATGTGCGATCCGATCGAGATGTGATCTCGATCGTGGCCAGATTGATTATGCATCTAGATAAAGAGAAAATAATATTTAAATAATTTAAATTAAAATATAAGATGATCACATCACCTTGCATGGGTAGATGAACTCCGTGGTCTGATGATCGTAGAGTTTTGAGGTTCATTGTTGAGCCGTGCACTTGTCCGATCTCTATAGATATCCACTCGGACTCAGACTAGGATGCTCTCTCCGTGTTCAATTCATCTACTCCTAGATGAATATGCAAGCTCTTGGATCAGCCTTGGATCTGATCTCTGGTAGGGTTTCGACCAATGCTTGATCGCAACCTTCTTGTTCCATCGCATGGATTGATTGGAACTCGATGCATCGAGATCACCAGATAGGATGCCCAACTTCTTTGGGTGTGGGAGAGGATCAGAGATCAGAGAAGAGAGGGAGATGGCATGGAGAGGAGAAGAGGAGGCATGGAGACTTTCTTACGATGAGCACTAGTGTCAAACAGCTTTGACAGGGCACCTTTTTATAGAATTAGAAACCTAGAGTCCTAGGACATTAAGTCGTCAAATGACTTAAAGCAGAAGGACTCTCATATCTGATGCCCCTTCCTCTACTTTCCATGCATTTCTTCATAGAATCTCTATGAGAAATCAACTTGGGTGTGTGCCATGGATAAGATTGTGGGTGCCCCCATCTTATCTCCCTTAATTAAATTTGAACCCTTCAAATTTAAATTGGCTTTATCCCTATCTCAATTTGAAGTCAAATTCAAATGAGATAAAGTATTTATCCTCATCTACAAGGGGATAAGTGTTTGAAAACACAGGGGTTTCATGCATGCATTTCAAAAATTTTACAGTGAAAGAATATTAGATTAAACTGTTTAATCTACAAATGTATGCATAAGATCTAATCTTAAAACTCCTACAAACAGATCTATAACATAAATTTACATGCATAGAAATCTAAATTTAAAACAACCAGCATGTGAACAAAAATCAACACATTATAAAAGATCTAATCTACCACTATTAGGATTCGAAACCCTATACCTGAGAGCAGATAGTTGAACTTCACGATCGAGAATGTGAATCTGAAAGTCCTCACTGGTTGCTCACAGCCGCACAAACGTCCGGCCTCTACGAATAGTCCACACAAAGCCCTCGGACCGATCAGTCCTCCGTGGGAGTGTTAGCTTGCGCAGTCGATTTTTGATGGTGGATCTAATTTGATCTCCTTCTTTGATCACCTCAAACTTTTTCGATGTCAAAGATTGATTAGAGGATGTACTACTAGAAGATAGAGTAAAAATAGAAAAGAACTCCTTCTTCCTATTTTCTTCTCTCCCAATCACTAGATCTAAAATCTTAGATCTAGAACTCACACCCCCCTTGATCTCATGCCCCACAGAGGATATTTTTCAATATTTTACATGCTCAATAAAATCCCATGCCCCCTCTGGTCGCACACCCTTCTCTCTTCTTTTTCTCACAATGAAAGATGGTTGGTTATTGGCACATAAAAGGATCCCATTCTTTTATGTTAACCAGCATCATCAGATTAGGCAGGATAAGAGCCAAAGTTTGTTACAATTCAAACTTTTTTGAATTTCAATTTAACCCCAACTCTTCCTCATTCTTATCTGACCAAAAGAGGGGTCGACTAGAGGGATTTGGGCATGGAAAATAATTGGGTACTATTTCTTTTAGTCGCACAAAGTAGGCACCTTCATAAGGACCAGTGGGTGGGTAGACTAGGATAAAGAGTTTGATTCAAATTCAAAGTCCTACTTGAACTCAAACCCTAACTACCAATACTTATCCAAAGTGGGTGACAAAAGGGTGTTAGCTTCTAATTTTCTCATGCACAAATTAGTTTTGTGTGATGAGATATGGCATGAGTCTTTCAGGGTGGTGTAGGGGAGAGAGTCCCATTCATCTGGGACTCTAGAGTTTAGCCAATTAGATTTTTACCAAACCCAATCCAATTAGACCCAAATAAAATATGATGGACCTAATATAATTAGGCTCTCATAACCTCAATTAAATCTAATCAAATCAGTAAATTAACTGAGCCATAGACCTGATCAAATCAAGATCAATTCTTCATTATCGATTAGGTCATCTCATAACATAATCGGACCTGACCTAATTGAATCCAATTCAATTAGACTTGATCCAGACTTTAATGCTCAATCAAAGTAAGCTAATTAACGATCTAATCACTGATCAATCCTTTTGAATTTTACTAACACTTAGCGAATAATGTTATTGCAATTATTGCATAGGGTTAATATCAATCATATTAATAATCTTTTTCTCAGACAATTCTCAATCATCAGTCTGCCAATTGATCGAAGAAGAACTTCTAATGTATGTGACCACATAGGTTTGAACCTAAACCGATAGCATAGGAATAGATTCTTATATCAATCGGAGTAACCATCTAGTAATGGTACCCTATATTCGGATAGACCGAATGTATGTAAAGCAACATTCAGAACCTATTAGCATATGGTTGCTGTATAATTCATTCCTTTGACCCTTAATGTAAGGATGATTGAGAATTTTAAACTGTCAACTCCTAACAGTGCATCCATATTATGTGTCTTAACCTAATAAATCCTATGACTTCTCACAAGGACTATCCTGATCAAGGTCTTACTAAATTGAAACACAATGCATTCTCTCTAATTCTTTGGAGTGGTCAATTCTATCTTGACTCACTTACCGACTTAACAAGTACTTGACTATGCTTAAAAATTTTTCGATCCTGAATTAGAAATTCAAATAGTCTAGCACCAAAGCACAGTGAGTTGCTTGTGGTGATCTCAAGTCGGAGGGACACTTATATCCATATCCCTTTGGAGTAACTCTTGACAGTAGAGTACTCTGAAGTTGATCACATTCAGTAAAATATACTCCTACATTTCACCTGCATGCCATATCAGCATCCCACGCTCTTTGATCAAGAGGACAACCAACTTATATGGCACATAATGACCTACACTTGATATATCTATCATCCTAGTAATAGCATATCATTTGGTCATGAACTCATTTAAGGACAAAATGATAAATCATCCTTTATCAATTTAAAATAGTCTTAAGAACTTTCATCATAACACAAAAGTTCAATATATAAGATGTACAAGCTTACGATGAAAATTATCAAATAAATATTTTATTAATAATTAATTCATATATAATTACATCAATGAGCATAACCATCAACAAGCTGATGAATGGCTATAAGATTCAATTCCTAACAACTCTCACTTGGACTAAAGCCAATCGGTATAGTATCATATATCCATCTTTGATTTATAATCTTCGAACTTCTTTACCATAAGGGCTTTAGTGAATGGGTCGATTAGGTTCTCTTTTCTATTGATCTTCTGAAGGTCGACGTCACCTCGATCTACGATCTCTCTGATAAGGTGATAGCGATGTAAAATATACTTCGGCTCCTTTGACTGAGCTATGACTCTAGTACTATCACAGTAGATTATAACTGGACCATCAAGAAAGGGTGCCACTCTAAGCTCAGTGATGAACTTTCTTAGCCATACAGCTTTCTTTGCAGCATTAGATGATGCGATGTACTTCGCCTCACATACTGAGTTTGTCATAGTCTACTGTTTGAAATTTTCTAGCAGACTGCTCCACTATTTAGGATAAATATGTATTCTGATACGCTCTTGTTATCATCACGATCTAACTAAAAATTGAAATTAGTATATCCCATGAATTTCAAGTCAGATTCTCCATAAACGAGCCACTGATCCTTAGTATTTCTCAAATACTTAAGGATGATTTTTATAACCTTTCAATGATCTTCATTCAGATCTGATTGGTATCTGCTCACTACTCCTAGTGAGTATGTCACATCCGATCTTATATATGTCATGGCATATATTATAGAACCCACTATCAAGGCATATGGGATTCTATTCATATGCTCTCTCTTGAGTTGTCAGACAATCCTTCTTCAAGAGAAAAATTCTAGGGCCTATCGGAAGATAGCCTTTCTTGAAATTCTTCATGCTGAACCGTTTCAACATGGTATCTATGTTCGTAGAGTGAGAGAGCCCAAATAGCCTCTTAGATCTATTCTTATGGATCTTCATCCCTAGGATATAGACTGCTTCTCTCAGATCTTTCATGGAGAACTGTGACGATAGCTAGACTTTTATTCCTTATAATGCTGGGAGATCATTTCTGATTAAAAAAATATCATCCACATACAAAATAAGAAATACAATTATGAAACTATTAACCCACTTGTATATGCAAAATTCTTCTTCATTCTTAGCGAAGCCACACATTCTGATCACCTTATCAAAATATATGTTTCAACTTCGAGATGTTTGCTTCAATCTATAAATGGATCTTTGAAGATTGCACATTTTGGACTCGTTTGTAGATGTGAACCCTTCAGATTGTATCATATACATCTCTTCATTTAGTTCTCCATTTAGACAAACTATCTTCACATTCATTTGCTAGACTTCATAGTCCAGGTATGCTGTTATCACAAGTATAATACGAATAGACTTGAGCATTATCACAGGAGAGAATGTCTCGTCATAGTCAACAGTATAACATTGACGATATTTTTTGACAACTAGATAGGCTTTATAGGTCTCCACCTTCCCATCTATGCCCCTTTTTTGTTTGAAGACCCACTTACACCCTATGAATTTTATCCCTTCAGGTGGATCAACTAATGTCCACACATCATTGACCTTCATAGACTCCATTTCAGACTTCATGGCTTCAAGCCATTTCTCAGAGTCAGACCTCTACATCACATCCAATAGGTGATCGGATCCTCTGGGTTCTCATTGAGCTCAACAAGATCTCCATTTTGGATCAAAAAACTGTAGTATCTATCCGACTGACATGGTACTCTACTGGATCGCCTTAAGAGTGGTTCTACATTAGGTTCTAGATTTGATCTAATCAAATTCAGTTTAGATTCAGCCAGTGGTGTCGATTCTTTTATCTGTTGAATTTCATCAAGCTTGACTTTATAGGCACTTATTCCTTCACTAAGGAACTCCTTTTTCAAAAAATATGCCTTACTACTGACAAATATCTTTTATTCAGTAGGAAGGTAAAAATAATATCCTCTCATTTTTTTTGGGGTACCCTATAAAATAACACTTATCAAATTTAGGTCTGAGCTTGTCTGTCTTTAATCGTTTGACATAAGCCGGACATCCCCAAACCTTAAGATAAGAGAGGTTTGGCCTATGCTCTAACCATATCTCATATGGTATTTTACTAACTGACTTGCTCAAAATATTATTGAATACAAAATAGGCTGTCTCAAGTGTATATCCCTAAAAAGAGATCTACAGACTTGCAAATCCCATCATGGACTGTACCATATTCAACAAGGTTCGATTCTTTCTTTTAAGATGCCATTATGCTGTGGTATCCCTGGATGAGTCTATTGTGAGAGAATCTCATTCTCTCCTAGATATGTCAGAAATTGACTGAAAAGGTATTTACCTTTTTGGTCAGACCGAAAAGTTTTAATATTTTTTTCAATTTACTTTTCTACTTCATTATAGAATCATTTGAATATTTTAAATGATTTAGATATTAAGTAAATATACCCATATCTAGATAGGTCATCTGTGAATGTAATGAAATAGCTATACCCTCCTCTGGCACTAATGTTCATAGGTCCACATACATCACTATGTATTAGATCTAGAGCTTCACTAGCTCATTCACTTTTTTAAGTAAAAGGTGACTTAATCATCTTTCCAAGAAGACAAGACTCACAGATCGGTAATGATTCACAATCATTGATATTAAGGATACCCTCTTGTGCTAACCTATTTATCTTGCTCTTGTTAATATGACCGAGCCTACAATGCCAAAGATAGGCATCTATGATATTATATAACTTTGGATGTTTATTTGGAGTGTATGTTACACTCACAGATCGTGATAAAATATAGATACTATTTCTTAATTATCCTCACATTACTGAAACATTATTCATAATGGTATCTCAATAATCATTCTTTATTGATAAACTATAACGATCTTTAGCCACAAAGCCAACAAAGATTATATTCATCAAGAAAGATGGATAATAGTGACAATCACTCAAAATGATACTATTGGATTTGAAAATAAGCTCGATAACTCCTAAAGCTAGGATTGGAACTTGGCTTCCATCTCTTACATTCAGAAATCTCTCATCGTTCTCAAATTTTCTACTAATTTGAAGTCCTTGCAATGAATTGTAAATGTGAACTAGACTTTCGATATCTAATATCCAAGTAGTAGTATCACATATAGAGAAATTATAAGGTGTTATCATATAAGCACCTTGACCAGCAACTAATTACTCATTTCTCTTTAGCCTATTTGGGTCATGGTCTGTCTGACTCGATTCAGCCTTAAGCTTTTTAGCTAGATTGGGCTCAAGATCAATGTTTAACTTCTAATACTGACTATCGAAGTTGGATCCAATAAGCTCATCATTGTCAAACTATGAGTGAAGTGACAAATTGCTAGCCATTTTTGAAAAAAAAAATATAGACCTAATTAGTATATGAATTAATCAAGCCAAAAGACATAAACTTTAGTCTAAAAGTTCTCCTACTATTTTATGTGAATTGATAGCCTCTACCTCCAATTCGAGAAATTATCTTAATTCCTTAGCGGATACTAAAATCCATACAGACTGCACACAGGCCCGAGTATGGTTCGACCAACCCATATATATTTATGGATAGGTTCTCAATCAATTATTTTTTTAAATAATTTTTAGTATTTAATTTTATCTCAGATTTTATTTCAGTAGGTGATAAGGCCTCTATTGAAAGTTTGGTTAGGTCCAACTATTAACATGAACCTACTCAGTGATTCTAACTAATGAATGATCAGGTCCAAGTATGGCTCGGCCAACCCAACCATTTATCAAATAGTATAACAGAGTCATCATATGATGAATGATAATTTTATCATTCAGAGAAACACCAGATGGATGATGCCTACAATGTCAATCAGAAATAATGGACCCATTATCATTCACCTTAATGCAAGGCTATGATCTAGTTATCACCATATCTAGTTTATTTTATGGATCTAATAATTTAAAAAATTTAGTTAATATAATTTAAAAAAATTAAATATATAGATCAGCTAATCTCAATCTTCTCACTAACTTCACCAAGTCAGATCAGGATGGACTAGAAACAAGACGATCCAACTGACAAGTCATCAATCCTCCCATTGACTTCACCAAGTCATGATGAAGACTGAGACAAGTCAAACTTGGAGTGCTTAAATCAGTCACAACTGATTTCTTAGTAAGCATGGATCAAACCCTAATCATTAAGCGATCCGATCAAAACATGATTTACCATATTGGCCAGATAAGTAAGATCGGTGGGAGGGATATGCCATTAACTCATCATAAACTCAATCTATGTAAGTAGCTCCCAATTAAAGATTACTGATCAAGACTGCCAACTTATCTTAGACACCAACTGGTTAATCAGTTTCAACTCGATCAACTTATGAATTTGGGTTCAACCATTGAGCTTAAGATCAAAATCCATTTGGGTCTAATTAAAGACATGGACTCGACCAACTATAACTATTACATTGACTCTAGATAAATTTTGATTTAATCTAATTTTTCTTCTTAGTCTATTTAATCTTTGATTCTAACTCTAAGGTCTAACCCAATTAGGAGGATCTGATCAAGCTAACCCATAAACCCATCACACATGTTTTATGCGAATGACATTAGATCTTTAATTTATAATTTTAAATTTAATATGTTCAACTTAATTCTTAATTAAGTTTAAGGCTATGGGTAGGGGTTCGATACTTGAAAATAATTTCAAATTTTATAAAATATTTTTATAGTTAATTTTCATGCATGATTATTTAGATCTGAAACTTGAATTGGCTCACCCCTAGATTGAGCCGACTCATCACAATGGGTCGACTAAATTTTAAGACTTAGCTGACTCATTGATGATAAATTATAAATCATATTTTTAGCTTATTTTATTGAGTCAGCTTAATAGAAATTGAGCTGACTAACTAGGATCCTGAGTCGACCCAAATAAAACTGAATTGACTCAACAGGCGAACTACAATAATTGTAATAATTTTAGATCAAAATAATTTTACAAAAATAGCAATAAAATTAATCATAAATTATTTTAAAATTATTATAAATATATTTATGATTATATATTTTATTTACAATGATTAGATGCAATTACTTTTTTTACAATGTATCACATACACAGTCCTAGGGTTTCAAATTCTAAGATTTTACAGAAAAGTAAATTTTTTTTGTATTCATTTTTATGGGATATAGTCATAATGAAATCTCTACATATTATAAGAAGATCTAATTGAATAAAAAAAAGAAAGATCTAATCTTTATTACCTCCTATGATCGGACGGCCTGGTGACAAATTCGATCTGATTGCTTCACTACTCAAATCATCTAACTAAATAATTTAGATCTAATCTAAATTATTTTAAATCTGATTATTATATTTTTATCATATAAAAATTAGATAATAATTATCATAAATAAATATCATATATTTTAATTTAAAATTAAATTTTATAAAGATCAGCACAAATTAAGACAACCTTTGCACTGTAAGGGATAAACCTTACAGTAGAACAATCTTATTTTAATTTGTGGATCTGATCTATAACTAATTTTAGATCTAAAATATTATATATAAGATCTAATCAAAATTAAATTATAGATCTAAATATATATAATATTATATCATATTGAATCATGGCTCTGATATCACTGTTTGGATACGTAGGGATTTCATGTATGCGTTTCAAAAATTTTACAGTGAAAGAATATTAGATTAAACTATTTAATCTACAAATATATGTATAAGATCTAATCTTAAAACTTCTACAAATAGATCTATGACATAAATTTACATGCATAAAAATCTAAATTTAAAACAACAAGTATGTGAACAAAAATCAGCACATTGTAATAGATCTAATCTACCACTATTAGGATTTGAAACCCTATATCTGAGAGTGGGTAGTCAAACTTCATGATTGAGAATGTGGATCTGAAAGTCTTCGCTAGTCGATCGTAGCCACACAAGCATCCGACCTTTAGGATGGTCCACACGAAGCCCTCGGACCGATCAACCCTCCGCAGGAGTGCTAGCTTATGTAGTTGGCTTCTGATGGTGGATTTGATTTGATCTCCTTCTTTGATCACCTCAGACCTTTCCAATGTTGAAGATAGATAAGAGAAGATACTGCTGGAAGGTAGAGTAAAAATAGAAAAGAACTCTTTCTTCCTATTTTCTTCTCTCCCAATCACTAGATGTAAAACCCTAGATCTAGAACTCACACCCACCCTTGATCTCACACCCCACAGAGGATATTTTCCTATATTTTACATGCTCAATAAAATCCCACACCCCCTCTGGTCACACACCCTTCTCTCTTCTTTTTGTCATAGTGAAAGATGGTTGGTTGTTGGTGCACAAAAGGATCTCATTCTTTTATGTTAACCAGCATCATCAGATTAGGTAGGATAAGAGCCAAAGTTTGTTACAATTCAAACCTTTTTGAATTTCAATTAAACCCCAACTCTTCCTCATCCTTATCTAACCAAAAGAGGGGCCGACTAAAGGGTTTTGGGTATGAAAAACAACCAAGATCTATTCCTTTTTGTCATGCAAAGTAGGCACCTTCACAAGGGCTAGCGGGTGGGTAGACTAGGATAAGGAGTTTGATTCAAATTCAAAGTTCTACTTGAACTCAAACCCTAACTACCAATACTTATCCAAAGTGGGCGACAAAAGGGTGTTAGCTTCTAATTTTCTCATGCACAAACTAGTTTTGTGTGATGAGATGTGGTGTGAGTCTTTTTAGGGGGCACAAGGGAGAGAGTCCCATTCAACTATGACTCTAGGGTTTAGCCTATTGGATTTCTACCAAATCCAATCTAATTAGATCCAAATAAAACATGATGGATCTAATCTAATTAGGCTCTCATAATCTGAATTAAACTTGATCAAATTAGTGAATTAACTGAGCCACAGACCTGATCAAATCAGGATCAATTCTTCCTTATCGATTAGGTCATCTCATAACCTAATTGGACCTGACCTATTTGAATCCAATTTAATTAGACTTGATCCAGACTTTAATACTCAATCAAATTAAGCTAATTAGTGATCTAATTGTTGATCAATTCTCATAAATTTTACTAACTGATAAGTAGTATATTTTTGTATTTATTGGAGGTATTTTTGGTAATTTATAGTGCTAACATCTTCTTAAAAATCTTAATTTCATGAATTTATTGAATTTTTCTAAAAAATAAAGTGATTTTGAAAAAAATATAAAATTAGATATATTTATAAAAAAATAGATGTTAATTTAATTGAGTAATTTAAGCACCAAAATGAAGAGAAATTTTTGAGGAATTTAATGCATATTTTTTCTAATTTTTCAGGAGAAAATTGGAGCAAAAATGGAGCTAAAATATCCTAAAAAATAAAGAAAATAGCCTCCGATGTACGGTGGACCGGTCGGTCGGTCCACAGAGCCAGGGTGCTATCCATAGGAATAGTTACGTGGTCCACAGGCGTGGTTCACAGCGAGAATAAGATCTTGGGCACGATCCAACAGCTGAGATTCAATCCGACCCAGATTCGATGGTTCAGACTCGTTGCCGACTTTGAATAGGACTCTTTTGCACAATCTGATGGCCCAGAAGTAATCCATCATGCGATCCAACGACTGTTATCACTCCCGACTGTGTTAAAGACTCTTTTG
Source organism: Elaeis guineensis (assembly GCF_000442705.2). Classification (NCBI taxonomy): domain Eukaryota; kingdom Viridiplantae; phylum Streptophyta; class Magnoliopsida; order Arecales; family Arecaceae; genus Elaeis; species Elaeis guineensis. Next base: position 66,049,608 of record NC_025999.2, read on the forward strand.
CATGATCCGACGGCCAGAACTTCATCAGAACCCAGATCGGATGGCTGACATTTGATCCGACCCTGATAAGGATTATAACTCTGATTTTTGAGCAGATTCGGGTGGTTCGAAGCAGATCCGACCGCCAGAAATATTTCTAAGGAGATTTATACCATTTCTAAGGGTTTTAGGACTCCTTTTCCTATGAAAAAATCATGAAAAATTCATCTATAAATAGGGGGTCCGGGAATAAGCTTTTGGGGAAGAGAAAATTGAGTGGAAAGTATAGAAAAAAATAAAAATAAAATAAAATAGCTTTAGGGACCCAAGAAAAAGAAGGAGAAAAATTGGTTCGCTCTACGGAGTAGAAGGAAGATGGAGAGGCCATCAACTATCTTCCCGACGAGGCTTGGCTGATCAACTTCAGATCTTTGTTACAATTTTATTTTTATTGTTTCTTTTAAATTCCTTTTACTTGAATTTCAATTTCAATTAATGCAAAATTTATTTTTTTGCACTTTAAATTCTTGTCTTTTATTTTTCTTGCACGTAGATGCTAGGATCTAATTAGTAGATCTTAGTACCAATTTATTTTTATACTTTTTAAATTTTTGTTATTTATTTTTATTGTAAGTAGATGCTAGGATCTAGTTAGTAGATCTTAATACCCGATTTATTTTTCGCACTTTTAATTTTTATTTCTGACTTAAATTGCTTTCTCTAAAATTTTATTTTCTTTTTGTAAAATCAAAGATTTCAAATCAAAATCTTGCTTTCTCTGTGGATTCGACCCGACTCACTACTTTCTACATATTTTTAATTTTTATTGAAGTCAGAATTTGATTGATAATCATGGTGTCTTAACGACAGCATCTTGATCGTATCATCCAGCATCAAAGATATAAGTGTCTCTCCGATCTGAGTTCACCATGGTGACTTGTAAGCAACTCACTGTTCTTTGATGTTGGATGATATGATCAAGATGCTATCGTTAAGACACCGTGATTATCAATCAAATTCTGACTTCAATAAAAATTAAAAATATATAGAAAGTAGTGAGTCGGGTCGAATCTACAGAGAAAGCAAGATTTTCATTTGAAATCTTTGATTTTATAAAAAAAAATAAAATTTTGGAGAAAGCAATTTAAGTCGGAAACAAAAATTAAAAGCGCAAAAAATAAATCGGGTACTAAAATCTACTAACTAGATACTAGCATCTACTTGCAATAAAAATAAATAACAAAAATTTAAAAAGCATAAAAATAAATTGGTACTAAGATCTACTAATTAGATCCTAACATCTACATGCAAGAAAAATAAAAGACAGGAATTTAAAGTGCAAGAAAATAAATTTTACATTAATTGAAATTGAAATTCAAGTACAAAGAATTTAAAAGAAACAATAAAAATAAAACTGTAATAAAGATCTGAAGTTGATCAGCCAAGCCTCGTCGGGAAGATGGTTGATGACCTCTCCATCTTCTGTCGTACTCCGTAGAGCGAACTGATTTTTTTCTTTCTTTTCTTGGGTCCCTAAAGCTATTTTATTATTTTTTTAATTTTTTTTATACTTTCCACTCAATTTTTCTCTTCCCCAAAAGCTTATTCTCAGACCTCCTATTTATAGATAAATTTTTTATGATTTTTTGGTAGGAAAAGGAGTCCTAAAATCTTTAGAAATCATATAAATCTCCTTAAGAATATTCCTGGCCATCGGATCAGCTTCAGACCGCCCGAATCTCCTAAAAAATCAGAGTTATAATCCTTATCAGGGTCGGATCAAATGTCAGCCGTCCGATCTGGGTTCTGATGAAGTTCTGACCATTGGATCGCACAAAAGAGTCCTTAACACAGTCGAAAGCGATAACAGCCGTTGGATCACATGATGGATTGCTTCTGGGCCATCGGATCGTGAAAAAGAGTCCTATTCAAAGTCAGCAACGAGTCTGAACCGTCGGATCTGGGTCGGATCGAATCTCAGCCATTGGATCGTGCCCATGATCTTATTCTCGCTGTGAACCATGCCTGTGGACCGCGTAACTATCCTGTGGATTGTTCCCTGACTTTGTGGACCGATCGACCGGTCCACCGTACACTGAAGGCTATTTTTTTTATTTTTAGGGTATTTTAGCGCCATTTTTGCTTCGATTTTCTCCTGAAAAATTGAAAAAAAATATGCATTAAATTTCTTAAAAATTTTTCTTCATTTTGATACTTAAATTACTCAATTAAATTAACATCTATTTTTTTATAAATATATCTAATTTTATATTTTTTTCAAAATTATTTTATTTTTTAGAAAAATTTAATAAATTCATGAAATTAGGATTTTTAAGATGTTAGCACCATAAATTATCAAAAATACCTCCAATAAATATAAAAATATACTACTTATCACACTCCCCAACTTGAACTTTGCTCGTCCTCAAGTAAAGAAAGAATTTAGAATTAAGTACCGTTTAACTTAAAGTTTCGAATTTCACCAAATAATTTTCAATAGACCATTGATATTCAGTAGAGTGTAAATGAGATATATCATTGGGGTATTAATACTAGTCAATATGAGAGTTAAACTAAGAGCACTAAACTTTTTCTGAACTTTTCCAAATTATCTCTACCTTTATCTCCAAATTATTAACTTTCATATGGACAAGTATATTGTTACTTCTGTCCTTCAATTATTGATTGATTTTTTTAATTTAATTAATTTAATTAATTTTTTTTAACATTATACTGCTATTGAGTGTCTTAACCCCTTAAGCTTTCTGTTTGACCCATGTAGCGAGTTTTTAGTCAATGACTCCCAAACCAGATGACTTTAGGGCACTAGGTATAAAATACTCCTCAAACTTACTTGCTCGAATCAAATAGGCTATGAGTTAAAACTAGCTTTACAACAAAGCTTCTTTGCCCTTCATACCTTTTGATACGAAACTCAATGCTTGCTTAGGCAAAGAGACCCGGTTACTCAGCATGAAGTACTAGGAATTTTTTTTTTTAAAATATATGAAGAAATATATAGTTACTCTACATAAATCCATAGAAAGTAAACTCTTCTTTGATATTGGTAAAAAAATTTAAAAATACTCAAAGAAAACTATTTAAGTTCTAAACTTAACTCTTTATTGAGTTTTCTTAATATTTGATCCCTCAATATCTCACAAACTCTCTGATCTATACATCAATTTTCTTTTTTAAAAATGCTTGGTTTAACTCAATTCTTAAGTGTAATCAGATGCTTAAATCCTAAATACTAACTTACTTGAGGACTTTAAAAATTTAAAATTTTTTTTTATCCCCCCCAACTTAATCGACATTATTCTCAATAGAGTAGAAAAAATGAATGGTGCATGTAAAGAGAAAGAAAAGTAGAGATATTGTCGGATCCATAAGTCTTTTTAAAACTAATTCTTCCCTCAACTTAGCCAAGATTATTTTAAGATCCCTACAAAAGACACAAAGCATGACTCGATTATCCTAAACAAAATACAAAAGAAAGCAAAGGCAAAAGTAAAAATTAAAAACTGGGTTGCCTCCCAGGAAGCGCTAAGTTTACCATCTTCAGCCAGACCATCCTGATTCTCTATCCCGTGTCAAATATTGGATTGACAAATTTCAATGGTTTTGGATTGCCAATCTTATGAAGATGGTCTATAATAAATTTCAGTAGTTTGTTGTCAATCTTCAGAATATATTTTATATCCTCCTTAATTTTAAAAAGATAATTCATAAACCCATTCACAGACCTTTGTTTATCGAGAATTTCTTCTATTTGTTCTTCTATAATGCTCATGAATTGAGTTTTTGGGTTAGGAGTTAAGTTTGAAGTAATGGGTGCTGAAAGGGTGTCTTTTGATTTTAAACATGTGTACTTAGATGTGATCAAGGGTAATTTTAGTTCTGGAGGAGGTAATTTTAAAGTGGAAGAACCGGCTGCTGGGGCTGAAGGGAATGGAACTTTTGGTGAATATATCTTAGGTAACTCATCCACTTTCTTCTCTTTATCACTTAGATCAATATCAGTACTGGGCTCAGGTTCTTCTATTGGGCTAGTCTCAGTACTAATCTTTTCTTCTAAATTTTCTTTTTGGCTAGCATCAGTACTAGCCTCACTGACCTAGTCTTGGTATAGGTCATTAAGAATCCTATCACTTTTAAGCTCAGAAATTGCATTGTCACTTTCAAATTGGAGATTCTTAGGTGGGACATTGGATTGATGACTTGGTCCAGGTAGTTGGTGTAGGAACAAGATCTAGGGTTTCAGAGTTAGATCTTGAAACTTTTTCAAGATCATACAGCGGAAGACTTAAATAAATTAAAATTTATTTTCTAAAATCAGAGAATTCCTAGATCTAAGATCCTATTACATGATTATTATATAGCATTAAATTAGAAATTAAAATATATAAATATAACATGAACTACATGTTGATCATATCAACATGTTTCTATACTACATCTAATGTATGTATTAAACAATAGATCAGATCTATTACCTTGCAAGTTAGACGTTCTAACCTCACTGATCCGGGGTTGAGGATGATGTTACAAGCCGTACATGCATCCGGCCTCTAGGAGTCATCCACACGAGCCCACGAATCTCGATCAGAAGTTCTGCTTCAGGAAATCAGCACAGTATGCTAGTGCTGCACTGATCCTTCTTTGATGGTTGATCAGGTGCCTCCTTCTTCTTGATTTGGACTCTTCCAAAGATAAAAAATAGAAGGAGGAGTTTCAGATCTGAGACACTCTCAGAAAACTCAAGATGGAGGGAGGAAAGATATGAAAACAATCAACCCTAGAAGAAGACCCTCTTCTTCTTCTCGTTTCTCTCTCTAGACACCCTAACTTGTATCTTTTATATCTCCACGACCCAAAGGTCTTTCTCTTAAATTTTTGGATGGCTCAAAGGTCTCTCAAATCTATATCTTTTTCAAAAATTTTATAAAGAAACTCATCTTATATAGAGAGATATGATAGAGTCCTTGTCTAGGTCAAATACCTAGTCAAGGCTTATCCAAACATGGCAAGTTAAGGGGCACCCAACTCTTGATCACCTCCTCCATATTTTCATGCATGGATCATTAGTAAAGGGTGCACAATGTGTACCCTAAAATTTATAAAAATTCTAAAAAAAATTTGGATAAATTCGGTGCAAAATTGAAAGAGTTTTGGATTTTTAAAACTCTATCTCATAGAATTCGAAATCCAAACTTATTCCTTTTTGATTTGATCCAAACCACCTTCCATGTAAGAAAGAAGAGAGGAGACCTTTTGTGAACGTGGGAGAGACCTGGGAGAGGACTTTTGTCACACAAAATAAGAGGAGATTGGCGTTGAATGAGAGAGAGGGTGTGGGGAAGGCTTATGTGGTGCAAGGTGGAATCCTAGTCTTACTAGGATTCTATCTTATGACTTGTTTTAATTTGGTTTTCCAAACCAAATCAAACCAATATTAGATCAACCCAATTAAAATAGGTCTTAATCCAATTAAAAATCTAATTTAATCAGATTAAATTTGATTTAAATCTGATTTAATTTTCTAATCAAATTAGAAATTAGATTGACCCAAGTCCTAGTTGAACTAGGACTAGTTTTTCCTTGCACTTGGCTTATCCAATAAACCAATTGGACTTGATCCAATCAAGCCCAAACTAAATCTAATTAAATCATATTTAATTAGACTTAATCTCAGCCCATTGGCTTAATCAAATTAAACCAATTAGCAATCGAATTGCTAATCGATCCTCCTGCAACACTTGTAATAGGTTAAATGTCAATCGTATTGATCATTTAACCCTAGAATGATTCTTAATCGTTGATCAACCATCCGATCGGATCATGAACTCTATTGTGTGTGACCTCATAGATCCGAACCTAAGTCGGTAGCACAGAAACAAATTCCTGTACTAATCAAAGTGACCATCTAGTAATGGTACCCGACGATCGGATAGGTCGAATGTGTAGAACAACATCCTTAGAACCCATGCGGATATAGTTTTCATATAATTCATCTCCTTGACCAAAATGATCATAGGACACCCCAGAGTTTAACTGTCAACTCTGATCAGGTTGTCCACATTGTATTTCAAAATATCAAATCTATCTAATGGATTACCCTGGTCAAGATTTTGCTAAATTGAAATACAGCGACTCATTCTTCTCCAACTCTTGGAGTGGTCAATCCCATCTCGATCACACTCTGACTTCGCAAGTACTTGACTGTGCCCAGAAGCCTTTCATCTCTGAATTAGAAATTCAGTTAGTCCAGTACCAAAGCACAGTGAGTTGCTTGCAAGTCACTGAGGCGATCTCAAGTCTAAGGGACACTTATACCTATATCCCATCAAAGACATTCTCGACAGCAGAATACTCTGGAGTTGGTCACGTTCAATGATGATATACCAGTACATCTCACCTGTATGCCATACCAGTGTCTCCACACTCTTTGGTTAAGAGGACAACCAACCCATATGGCCTACAGCGACCAATGCTCGATAGAAGCTGTCGTCCTTATTAACAGCCTATCATTTGGTCGTGAACAGTTTTAAGGACTAATCGATAAATCCTCTCTTTATCGAACTTAAATAGTCCTAAGGACTTCATCATAACAACGGAGTTCATTAGAAGATGAAAACTTATGATGAAAATGCCAAATATATTTTATTTATTAACAAATCAATTACAATACTTGGTTGCTCAACCGTCAACAACTTGACGATTGGCTTTTTGGGACACATTTCCCAACAACTCCCACTTGTCCTAAAGCCACTCGGCACAGTATCTAATACCCATCTTCGACTTGTGGTTGTCGAACTCCTTTATCGCCAGGGCTTTAGTGAAGGGGTCGGCTAGGTTTTTCTTTCCGTCGATCTTCTGAAGGTCGACGTCACCTCGATCCACGATCTCTCGGACAAGGTGGAAGCGGCGCAAGATGTGCTTCATCTGCTGATGTGCTTTGGGTTCCTTCGCTTGAGCTATGGCACCAGTGCTGTCGCAGTAGAGCAGGACTGGACCATCGAGGGAGGGTGCTACTCCGAGCTCGTTGATGAATTTCCTCAGTCACACAGCTTCCTTCGCGGCATCCGATGCTGCGATGTACTCCACTTCACAAACAGAGTCCGCCACAGTATGCTGCTTGGAACTCTTCCAGCAGATGGCTCCACCATTCAGAGTAAAGATATAACCTGACATGCTCCTGCTATCATCATGGTCAGATTGGAAGCTAGAGTCTGTGAATCCCACAAGTTTCAGATCTGACTTGCCATAAACCAACCATTGGTCCTTAGTATTTCTCAAATACTTAAGGATGGCTTTAACCACTTTTCAGTGATTTTCTCCAGGATCAGATTGGTATCTACTCACTACTCCTAGTGAGTATGCCACATCTGGTCTTGTACATGTCATGGCGTACATGATAGATCCCACGGCTGAAGCATATGGGACTCTACTCATACGCTCTCTCTCTTCAGGAGTTGTCGAACAATCCTTCTTAGAGAGAGAAATTTCTTGGCCTATCGGTAGATAGCCCTTCTTGGAATTCTCCATACTGAACCTCTTCAGCACAGTGTCTATGTATATGGACTGGGATAACCCAAGCATCCTTTTAGATCTATCCCTATAGATCTTCATCCCTAGAATGTAGGATGCTTCACCCAAGTCCTTCATGGAGAACTGTGATGACAACCAAACTTTTATTCCCTGTAGTGCGAGGATATCATTCTCGATTAAGAGAATGTCATCCACGTACAAGACAAGGAATACCACAACTAGACCATTTGCCCATTTATAGATGCAGGGCTCTTCTCCATTCTTAATGAAGCTATACGTTTTGATCACCTTGTCAAAATGCATGTTCCAACTCCGAGAAGCTTGCTTCAATCCATAAATGGATCTCTGAAGCTTGCACACCTTGGACTCATCTGTGGATGTAAACCCCTCAGGTTGTATCATATACATCTCTTCGGTCAGCTCTCCATTCAGGAAAGCTGTCTTTACATCCATCTGTCAGATCTCATAATCCAGATGGGCAGCTATTGCAAGCATTATCTGAATGGATTTGAGCATTGCCATAGGGAAAAACATCTCGTCATAGTCAATACCATAACGTTGACGATATCCCTTGACGACCAGACGGGCTTTATAGGTCTCCACCTTTCCGTCGCGCCCCTCTTCCTTTTGAAGACCCATTTACACCCAATGGGTTTAACCCCTTCAGGTAGGTCAACCAATATCCATACATCGTTGCCCTTCATGGACTCCATTTCGGATTTCAAGGCTTCAAGCCATTTCTCAAAATCAGATCTCTGTATTGCATCCATATAGATAATCGGATCCTCATTATTCTTATCAAGTTTGATGGGATCACCATTCCGGACCAAAAAACCGTAGTATCTATCCGGCTGACGTGGTACTCTATCGGATCGCCTTAATGGTGCAGGTACATTGGGCTCCGAATCTGATCTAATCATATCCGACTCAGGTTCAGCTATTGGTGTCGGTCCTTCTACCTATTGAACTTCATCAAGTTCAACTTTAGAGACAACGGTTCCTTCACCAAGGAACTCCTTTTCTAAAAAGATTGCCTTAAGGCTGACGAACACTTTTTGTTCATCAGCATGGTAGAAAAAATATCATTTTGTCTCTTTGGGATACCCTATGAATGAGCATTTGTCAGACCTAGGTCCAAGTTTGTCTGTGACTAATTGTTTGACATAGGTCAGGCACCCCCAGACCCTAAGGTGTGAAAGTGCTGGCTTACGTCCCGTCCATATCTCATATGGAGTCTTAATTACAGACTTACTTGGAACCCTATTTAACAGATAACAGGCCGATTCGAGTGCATATCTCCAGAAGGATATCGGCAAGCTAGCAAAACCCATCATGGATCGAACCATGTCTAACAGAGTCTGATTCCTCCTTTCAAACACACCATTATGCTGTGGTGTTCCTAGAGGAGTCCATTGGGAGAGAATCCCATTCTCTCTTAGATATGTGAGAAACTCACTAGAAAGGTATTCTCCTCCTCGATCAGATCGAAGAGTTTTAATACTCTTCCTAGTTTATTTTTCTACTTCACTTCGGAATCGTTTGAACATTTCAAATGAATCCGACTTATGTTTCATCAGATAGATATATCCATATCGGGATAGGTCATCCGTGAAAGTTATGAAGTAAAAATATCCACCTCTAGCACTGGTGCTCATGGGCTCGCATACATCAGTATGTACTAGGCCCAAGAGCTCAGTAGCTCTCTCACCTTTTCCAGTAAAAGGTGACTTGATCATTTTACCAAGAAGACAGGACTCACAGATTGGAAGTGATTCACAATCACTGACTTCGAGGATTTCCTCTTGAGTCAACCTGTTTATTCTATTCTTATTTATATGACCTAGCCTACAGTGCCATAAGTAGATATCTGACACACTATCTAATCTAGGGTGCTTGCCAGTAGAATAGACTCTTATCAGGCTTGATCTTTTTGGTCTGGCTCTGCACAGATGTCCCAGCCTGAACTTGCACCTTCTTGACTTTCTTCTTCTTGTTCTTCTTCCCTTTCTTAAAAGGTCGAGAACCAGAAGACGAACCTCCCACTAAGTTCACCGACTCCTTGTGAAGTTGGTGATCCTTCTCAAAGTTCTGAAGCAACCCCAGTAACCCATGGTAGTTCTCTTCAGGCTTTGTCATTCTATAATGAGTGAGGAATGGGAGATAAGACTTGGGCAGTGAGTTCAGTATTGCATCTTTTCCAAGCTGCTCATGCAAGGAAAAGTCGAGCTTGCTTAATCATTCCATCAGCTCGATCATGTACAATACATGATCAGTGACAGAAGCACCATCCCGCATTTTGACGTTGAAGATGGCACAACTAGTCTTGTGCCTCTCCACATCATCGGGTGTGCCAAAGGCATCCTCCAACACTTGAAGCATGTCCTTTGGCTGAGTCATCTCGAATCTGCGACTGAACTCGTCGCTTATAGCAGCCAGCATGATACAGCGCATCATGGTCCGATCATTGAGCCACTTCTGGTAAGTGTCTCTGACTGTTCCACATGCATTGACAGCTGGCTCCTCAGGTGCAAGATCCATTATCACATATAGGATCCGTTCATGCTCTAGGACTATCTTCAACTTTCGATACCAGCTACCGAAGTTGGATCCCACCAACTTATCATTGTCCAACAATGATCGGAGCGATAGGAAAGTGGCCATATCTGCATAAAAGAAAATCATAACCTAATTAGTAATTGATTCATTAAACCTAAGGATTTGGACTTTAATCAAAAGGCTTCTCCCACTATTTTATTCGAATTGGTAGCCTCTACCTCCAATTCGAGGAATTACCCTAATTCCTTAGCGGACTAGAATCCACTTAG
>NC_025999.2:66060062-66137392 GCF_000442705.2 Elaeis guineensis
CCAAATCAAACCAAAATTAGATCAATCTAATTAAAATAGGTCTTAACCCAATTAAAAACCTAATTTAATCAGATTAAATTATATTTAAATCTGATTTAATTTTTTAATCAAATTAGAAATTAGATTGACCCAAGTCCTAGTTGAACTAGGACTAGTTTTTCCTTGCACTTGGCTTATCCAATAAACCAATTGGACTTGATCCAATCAAGTCCAAACTAAATTTAATTAAATTATATTTAATTAGACTTAATCTCAGCCCATTAGATTAATCAAATTAAGCCAATTAGCAATCAAATTGCTAATCGATCCTCCTGCAAGACTTGCACTGGGTTAAATGTCAATCGTATTGATCATTTAACCCTAGAACGATTCTTAATCGTTGATCAACCATCCGATCGGATTATGAACTCTATTGTGTGTGATCTCATAGGTCCGAACCTAAGCCAGTAGCATAGAAATAAATTCCTGTACCAATCGAAGTGACCATCTAGCAATGGTACCCGACGATCGGATAGGTCGAATGTGTAGAACAACATCCTTAGAACCCATGCGGATATAGTTTTCATATAATTTATCTCCTTGACCAAAATGATCATAGGACACCCCAGAGTTTAACTGTCAACTCTGATCAGGTTGTCCACATTGTATTTCAAAATATCAAATCCATCTAATGGATTATCCTGGCTAAGATTTTGCTAAATTGAAATATAACGACTCATTCTTCTCCAACTCTTGGAGTGGTCAATCCCATCTCGATCACACTCTGACTTCACAAGTACTTAACTATGCCCAGAAGCCTTTCATCCCTGAATTAGAAATTCAGTTAGTCCAGTACCAAAGCACAGTGAGTTGCTTGCAAGTCACTGAGGCGATCTCAAGTCTAAGGGACACTTATACCTATATCCCATCAAAGATATTCTCGACAGTAGAATACTCTGGAGTTGGTCACGTTCAATGATGATGTACCAGTACATCTCACCTGTATGCCATACCAGTGTCCCCACACTCTTTGGTTAAGAGGACAATCAACCCATATGGCCTACAGCGACCTATGCTTGATAGAAGCTGTCGTCCTTATTAACAGCCTATCATTTGATCGTGAATAGTTTTAAGGACTAATCGATAAATCCTCTCTTTATCGAACTTAAATAGTCCTAAGAACTTCATCATAACAATGGAGTTCATTAGAAGATGAAAACTTATGATAAAAATGCCAAATATATTTTATTTATTAACAAATCAATTCAATACTTGGTTGCTCAACCGTCAACAGCTTGACGATTGGCTTTTTGGGACACATTTCCCAACAGTTGGTGGATGGGTGGGTCATTTCCAAAATTTGGTATTGGTTCATTTGGTAATTGACCTAGTTCTCTCCTCATGGTAGATTCAGTTAATTGATCTATTTGTGCTTCTAGCCTAGCGAGAGATTGCTGTTGGGTCATGATCATTTGTTGAAGTTGGTTCAATCTATCATCGACTAGATTGGTCTATTGAGGAGGTGGATATGATGGCTGATTGTAATAGGATGGTTGAGTAGGCTGACTAGGCTGACCACTATTATAGGCATAATTTTGGTATTGGAGCCCATTTTGAAAGTTCTGAACAGAAAAAATTTGGGTCTGAGCCTGAGTCTGTTGGGATCTCCAAGAAAAATTAGGATGGTTCCTCCAAGCTTGGTTATATGTATTTAAGAATGGGTGATTGACAGGATTGGAGTAACCTTGAGCAGTTTGAACTTGTTCTTGAATGAAAGGTGAAAACTATACAGCCGTGGGACATTCGCTCACATGATGGGCTGGGCTAGTACAAATAGAACAAATCTCCTGATAATTGGGAGGTGGTGTGTATTGTGCAGGAGATTGTTGACCTAATGCTAAGAACTGATCAAATTTTTAAGCAAGAAGGTCGACTTTATCTAATCTTTGGGCTATTAGGTTCAAATCGACCTCAGAACTAGAGTCAGAATATTTGATCCCATAGAATGATGAAAACATCGATGGATTATAGGTGAAAAGAATAAAATATTCCTTCATCTGTCTAGGTGGTTCTTAGAATTTCTATCCATTTGATTATCATGTTTAGCATGGATCAGTCGTTCAATTTCAGAATTAGGTTCAACTAGGTTAGAAAAAATTATACCATGCATGTATTAGTGCAAACCCTATTATGTGTGTTGTTAAGAATTTTTTTTTTTTTAAGAAGAAGGAGGAAAAAAAGAAGAGAAAAGAAAGAAAGAGAAAAGTTTTAAAGGTGAGATCCTTAAGAAAAATCTTAGACCTAAAGACGTAAGATGAGAAGAATTAGTTGTGGTTAAGTGTTAATTGCAATCAAGTTAGCTAATAGTTAAACCTAGACACCTATGGGTTTCTTAAACCTAACAGTTTGATGTAGAGTGGCTTAGCTTAAATGCAAATTGGGTTTATTCTCACTTCCTTCAACTAGCTAGGTAAGAGGTGGGATCGTGGGGGTCCCCCCGTTGCTTGCCTTAGACACCAATTGAATGACCAGGTAAGCTAACGGAACTAATTAAATAACCACAAATCTATTTAGGCTGAGCCTTTATAACCTCTAGCCTTAGACACTAGTTTCAGGGATGAGTTCGAACTTACTTTGCACTTGACTTCACCACTATACTCAAACTGAACTCAATTGATCCTAGGGGTCGACGTCTACTTGATTTTAGTTAGGTTTGGGTTAATGTGGGATGCTGGTTGGTTGTTTTTGGGCCAAAGGAGGGTGATGAAATCTCTACCTTATCTTGTTATGGGTGTTGTCCTTAAATTGATTTGAGATGAATATGCACAACCAATTTCAAACAAGGAGTTTTATGTAACTAAATTAGATGCATGAAACTAATGAAACTTGAAAGCTTACCTTGTCTCCAGCGATCACCAAAAATAAATCTACAATGATGAATGCTCCTAAAAATTAAGTTTCTACTCTTGTCATGCAATTTTTATTAGATTTATGTATTTTAAGTTAATTATAAAAAATAGTAATTAATACTAAAAAAAATTAGTTAAAGCTAGGGTTAGGATTGATCTCACCAAGCAAAATTGAAAGCTTTCTATCTCTTTTTTGAATTTTTTTTGAATTTTTTTCTACACAAGAAAAAAAATAGAAAAGTTAGTAAGTTATATTTACAAAAAAATCAAAGAAATCAAACATTAAAATTGTTGCCTTCCCCGGCAACGATGCCAAAAATTGATAGGATCAAGATGCTGTCGTTAAGACACCATGATTATCAATCAAATTCTGACTTCAATAAAAATTAAAAATATATAGAAAGTAGTGAGTCGGATCAAATCCACAGAGAAAGCAAGATTTTGATTTGAAATCTTTGATTTTACAAAAAAAAAAATTTGGAGAAAGCAATTTAAGTCAGAAACAAAAATTAAAAGCATAAAAAATAAATCGGATACTAAGATCTACTAACTCGATCCTAGCATCTACTTGCAATAAAAATAAATAACAAAAATTTAAAAAGCATAAAAATAAATTGATACTAAGATCTACTAATTAGATCCTAGCATCTACGTGCAAGAAAAATAAAAGATAGGAATTTAAAGTGCAGGAAAATAAATTTTGCATTAATTGAAATTGAAATTCAAGTACAAGGAATTTAAAAGAAATAATAAAAATAAAATTGTAACAAAGATCTGAAGTTGATCAGCCAAGTCTCATCGGGAAGATAGTTGATGATCTCTCCATCTTCCATCGTACTCCGTAGAGCGAACCGACTTTTTTCCTTCTTTTCTTTGGGTCCCTAAAGCTATTTTATTTTTTTTATTTTTTTCTATACTTTTCACTCAATTTTTCTCTTTCCCAAAAGCTTATTCCCGGACCTCCTATTTATAGATGAATTTTTCATAATTTTTTGGTAGGAAAAGGAGTCTTAAAACCCTTAGAAATCATATAAATCTCCTTAGGAATATTCCTGACCGTCGGATCAGCTTCGGATCATTCGGATCTGCTAAAAAATCAGAGTTATAATCCTTATTAGGGTTGGATCAAATGTCAGCCATCCGATCTGGGTTCTAATGAAGTTCTGGCCATCGGATCGTGCAAAAGAGTCCTTAACACAGTCGGGGGTGATAACAACCGTTAGATCGCGTGATGGATTGCTTCTGAGCCGTCGGATCGTGTAAAAGAGTCCTATTCAAAGTCGGCAACGAGTCTGAACCGTCGGATCTGGGTTGGATTGAATCTCACCCGTTGGATCGTGCCCAAGATCTTATTCTCGCTGTGAACCATGCCTGTAGACCATGTAACTATTCCTGTGGATCGTGCCCTGGCTCTGTGGACCGATCGACCGGTCCACCATACACCGGAGGCTATTTTCTTTATTTTTTAAGATATTTTAGCTCTATTTTTACTTCGATTTTCTCCTAAAAAATTAGAAAAAGTATACATTAAATTTCTCAAAGATTTCTCTTCATTTTGGTGCTTAAATTACTCAATTAAATTAACATCTATTTTTTTTATAAATATATCTAATTTTATATTTTTTTAAAAATCACTTTATTTTTAGAAAAATTCGATAAATTTATGAAATTAGGATTTTTAAGAAGATGTTAGCACCATAAATTACCAAAAATATCTCCAATAAATACAAAAATATACTACTTATCATTAACACTTAGCGAATAATATTATTGCAACTATTGCACAAGGTTAATCATTAATCATATTAATAATTTTTTTTATCGAACAATTCTCAATCGTCGATCTGTCAATTGATCGAAAAAAAATTTCTAATGTGTGTGACCCCATAGGTTCGAACCTAAGCAGGTAGCATATGAATAGATTTCTATACCAATCAGAGTAACCATCTAGCAATGGTGTCTGACATCTGGATAGGTTGAATGTATACAAAGCAACACTCAGAACCTATTGGCATATGGTTACCATATAATTCATCTCTTAGACCTTTGATGCTAGGATGACTTAGAATTTTAAACTATTGACTCCTAATAGTGCATTTATTATGTGTCTTAACCTAATAAATCCCATGACTCCTCACAAGAACTATCCTGGCCAAGGTCTTACTAAATTGAAAAAGTATTCTCTCCATTCCCTTTTAGTGATCAATTTCATGTTGACTCACACACCGACTTCATAAGTACTTGACTATGCCTAGAAATATTCTGACCCTGAATTAAAAATTTAGGTAGTCTGGCATCAAAGTACAGTGAGTTGCTTGCAAGTTGTGATCTCAGATCGGAGGGATACTTATACCCATATCCCTTCAGAGTAACTCTTGATAGCAGAGTGCTTCGGAGTTGGTCATATTCACTAAAATATACTTCTACATTTTACCTGCATGCCATACCAGTGTCTCCACGCTCCTTGATCAAGAGGATAACCAACTTATATGGCACACAATGACCTACATTTGATAAATCCATCATTCTAGTAACAGCATATCATTTGATCGCAAACTCATTTAAGGATTAAATGATAAATTCTCCTTTATCGATTTAAAATAGTCTTAAAGACTTTCATCATAACACAAAAGTTCGACATATAAGATGTACAAGCTTATGATGAAAATTATCAAATAAATATCTTATTAATAATTAATTTATATATAATTACATCAATGAGCACAACCATCAATAGACTGACGATTAGCTTTGGGATATAATTTTTAATAATAAGTCTCCTTTAAATTTGAATCTCAATTCAAATGGGGTGTAAGCAGATTTATCTTATCCTACCCACAAGGTGGGATGCCCCTTAGATCTTATCCATTTGGGAGCCCCTTCATGCTGCACACAAGACACCAAAGATAAGTGGGGCCCCAATAGTTGGTGCACACCCCCCCCACACCCTTATCATTTAATTGTTACATGGAAGAAAGGCTTCTAGGACTCCAACTCTTGATGTCCAAATGAGCTTGCTTTGATTTGGTTAAGCCTTATCCAATAGGAAAATGAAATTAAGGAGAAACTGGATTTAATCATAGGCTAGCATGATTTTTTTAAATTCAAAATTAAAATTTAATTAATCCTAACCCAATTAGACTATGCTAGTCTAATTATGCAATCCTAGACCAATACCTTTATTTGTGTGACCCCATAGGTCCAATTCTATCTGGTAGTATGATATGTTGTGATCTCTATCAGCAATATCATCAACAAATTTTTTGATGGATCAAAACTCTTTTCAATTCAACCAATTAGAATTATTGATCATCGATATAATTCTAATTAGTTCAACAATCTATCAGTGACATCTAGCAGTATGTAGTGGTAATTCAGTAGAACTGAATGATAAATCTCTAGATGCAATTATTGTGTGATTTGATTCTTCTATTGTGAGTCCGGATAAGTCCTAGATTAAGGATAACTCATCAAACCTGATTCTTATCATATGCTAGAATCAACTGACTTGAGTTTGATTTGAAAACTAATAGGAACACCTTTCTATCTTTCATACTACCATGGCTATAGGCTTTAGGACTTTGTCTCATGATCTACATAGGACTACTTTTCATCTATCGAGATCGATAAATCCCATCTTAGTGTGCATCCTATTTCTACAGTGAGTCTACTATAGCCAACATACACTTCAAGACCTCCATCTGACTAAGAGATCGAGTTATGGTATAGTCAAACTACAGCAATCTCACTATGAACAGTTGAGGCACCATTGATCAAAGAACTAGTCACACTACTACAGTATCGAGTGAGTCACTGATGAGAAGGTAGACATCCTAGTGAGTTCTTGTGATTGGTCACGCTCAGTACCCTTGTTCCTAACAAGCACTTGCACTTTTGCTCTGGTGTCTCCATACTATAGATTCAAGACTCATCTATCCTAAAAAAGTGATTGTGTACTAATCTCTCTAGATCAAACATCATCCCCATGATGATCCTACGATTGGGAGCAATTTGTGAATTAATTATAATGACACATTTTTCAAATTCTTAACTCTTGAGAACATGTGTCATTATACCTATTAAATTAATGGATAATTTAGAGACACTTAATGACATAGATCTAAATAAAATTAAAATCCAACTTTATTAATTTATAAGTCAATATTACAAAATATGTCCTAAGAAAGTTATATAAGTGTCGGTCAATCTGGCTTCTAGGGTATACATCTAACATCTAGGTCTAGGACTCTCTTAGGGTTCTCACATTTAGAACTTATCTCTTTCTTCCTCTTCTCTTCTTCTTTCTCTCTCCCTCTTCCTTTAAAAAAAAAAAATCTAAACCATATGCATTAGGGTTTTCATTGGTATATGCACTGTAGGAAATCTCTTTTTCCTAGCCTGGTTGAACCCAATCCTGAATTGAATAATTAATTCACATTAAACCTAATAATCAAATGGCTGAAAATCCTGAAAAACTATCTAGGCATATGAAGAAATACTTCATTCCTTCCACCTATAACCCATCAACTTGTATCCACTTACCTGATGTTCCTGCAAGCCATTATGAGATCAAGTCAAAAATAATCCAGATACTCCCATCTTTCTATAGGAACATCAATGAAGATCCTTACAAGTACTTAGATGAGTTTTTAAAAATCTATTCTATGGTGAAGATTCAAAATTTTACTGATGATGCACTTAGACTGATCTTGTTTTCTTTTCACTTAAGGATAAAGCCAAGCACTGGCTTGGCACAATAGGGAGACCAATCCAAATTTGGGCTGAAATGCAATATGAATTTCTTAAGAAATTCTATCCCACAGGTCAAACCAACACCATACGATGAGCCATCACTGAACTTGCTCAGCTTCCAGGAGAACATATTCACGAGTCATGAAAAAGACTTAAAGAACTTAGAAAATACCCACACCATGGTTTATCTAAATGGCAAATTGTTCAAGCTTTCTCTAAGGGTTTAGGAGATCAATATAGACAGATAGTGGATGCATCTTGTGGAGGTGCATTCATGAGCAAGAGTGAGGATGAAGCCTATGCCTTATTTGAAATCTTGAGTAAAAACTCGATCAATCATGCTTCATTATCATTCTATGAAAGATTGATTCCTCACCAAAAATGGACAATCTATGAGATCAAACATTCAGACTCTAGTTCTAAGACTGACTTGAATTTGATAGTCAGAAATTAGATAAAGTTGACCTTCTTGTCTAGAAATTAAATAAAGTCTTAGCCTTAGGTCAACAATCTCCTGCACAATACACATCACCTCCTAATTATCAGAAGATTTATTCTATCAATGCTAGCCCAGCCCATCATATGTGTGAATGTCCCATAATTGTATAGTTTTCACCTTTCATCTAAGAGCAAGTCCAAACTTTACAAGGCTACTCCAAGCTAGTTAATGATTCATTCTCGAACACATATAACTCAGGTTGGAGGAACCACCCCAATTTTTTTAAAAAATCCCAACAGATTCAGGTTCAAACCCAAATTCCTTTCATGCAAAATTTTTAAAATAGGTCTCAATATCAGAATTATATCTATAATAGAGGTCAGTCTAATCAGCCTACCCAGCCACCATATCACAATCAGTAATCATACCCATCTTCTCAACAAACCAATCTAGTCGATGATAGGTTTACTTGGCTTCAACAACAGATTAAGATCCAATAGCAATCTATCATCAGGCTAGAAGTACAAATAGGATAATTAGCTGAGTCCATCATAAGAAGAGAACCAGGTCAATTATCGAGCCAACCGATAGCGAATTCCAAAAACAACCCACCCAATATCCACCAACCATCTGGACCTAGTCATCAATCTAATGTCCCACCTAAGAATCCTCAATTTAAGAATGCCAAAGTAATTTCTAAGCTTAAAAGTGGTAAGATTCTTAAGGACCCATACCAAGATCAGGTGAGAGAGGCTAGTACTGATACTAGTCAAAATGTGAACTTAGAAGAAGAGGTTAGCACTGAGACTAACCGCATAGAAGAATCTGAGCGCAGAACTGGTACTGATGCTGGTTGCAATTTGAGTGAGAGAGATAAAGGGAAGAAGAGAGTAGATAAGTTATCCGAGATATATAAACCCAGAGTCCCATTTTCTTTAGCCTTAGAAGCCAGTTCTTTCCATAAAAAGTGAGCATGCAACGAGGAGCTAATGAAATTGTTTAAGCAAGTTCATATTAATCTTATCCTTCTTGGTGTGATTTAGCATGTTTCAGCTTATGCTAAATTTTTTAAGAAACTTTGCATCCAAAAGCATAAGTCGCAAACCAAAAAAAAAATTATGCTGTCTGAGGATGTAAGTACAGTACTGTTGAACCCATGGCCTCAGAAAATGAAAGATCCTGATGCTCCTTTTATTTCATGTGTTACAGAAGGCATCACTTTTAATTGAGCCTTGTTAGATTTAAGAGCTAGTATGAAACTACTTCCAACCTCGGTCTATAAAAAATTTGGGATAGGAGAACTGAAACCCACATCGATTATTTTGCAACTAGCTAAGAGATTTGTAAAGACACCACATGGTCTGATTGAGGATGTCCTAGTTAGAGTAAATAAATATTATTTTTCAATAGATTTTCTCATACTTGATATGGAACCATCCAAGAGCTGAATCAGAATCGTATAATTCTAGGTCGTCCATTCCTAGCCACTACCAATGCCAACATCAATTGTAAAATAGGAGCCATGGATATTTCTTTTGGGGATCAAAAGGTGAGAATCAACATTTTCAATACCTCAAAGTATGCTCAAAAGGAGGAAAGCTATTCTATAATTGATCTGATAGATGAGATAGTTGAGTTCGATTTCTCTTTGGATTTGATGAAAGATGACTTTCCAGATGAGTCTATTGAAGAAATCTAAGTCTAGAAGGTATATGCCCTGCTTGATTCACCTCACCCATCACATCTACTACCATGGTCAATTAGAATTGAACCCTTATCTGAGCTAGAAATTGAACCACTACGTCCTTCAATTCAGGCCCCACCATAACTTGAACTAAAATCTTTACCTGAATCACTTATGTGTTTCTAGGACTTGAGGAAACCCTACCAGTAATCATTATTTCTGACCTTGTCCCTGAGCAGAAAGATCAATTGTTGAATATTTTGAAAACACATAAAGAGGCCATAGGTTGGACCATTGCCAATTTGAAAGGCACTAGTCCGTCGATATGCATGCACCATATTTATACAGAAGACAGTGCCAAACCAATCTAAGAGATGTAAAGATGGCTCAACCCAAACATGTAAGAGGTAGTCAAAAAGGAGGTAATTAAATGGTTAAATGTTGGTATCACGGATCCTATTTCTGACAGCCACTGGGTGAGCCCTACTCAAGTTGTTCCAAAGAAATCTAGACTCATGGGGACCTAGTGCCAACATGACTTTCCACTGGGTGGCATATTTGCATACATTATAGAAGCTCAATGCAGCCACCCGCAATGACCATTTCCTTTTATCCTTTATTGACCAAATCTTGGAGAGACTAGCTGACCAACAATATTTCTATTTTTTGGATGGATACTCAAGATAAAATCAAGTAGCAATCTATCCAAGAGATCAGGAAAAGACAACCTTCACATGTCCCTATGGAACCTTTGCTTTTCGTAGAATACCTTTCGGGCTGTCTAATGTGCCTACGATCTTTCAAAAGTGCATGATGTCAATATTTTCGAATCTAGTAGGAGATTTCTTAAAAATTTTCATGGATAATTTTTCAGTCTTCGGAGAATCTGTTAAGAGTTGCCTCAATAATTTGAAAAGAATGTTAAAATGATGCATTGAGGCCAATCTAGTTTTAAGCTGGGAGAAGAGCCATTTCATGGTTCGAGAGGAGATCATCTTAGGACATATTATATCGAAGAGAGGGATTGAGGTTAATAGAGCAAAGGTCGAACTAATTTTTATACTTTTTCTATCCATTTCTATCAAATAAATCTGATCTTTTCTTGGCCATATAGGATTCTATCGTCACTTTATCAAAGACTTTTCTAAAATATCCTATCCTTTGTGTAACCTGCTCGCTAAGGATATTCCTTTTAACTTTGATGAAGACTATCTTAAGATTTATGAGTTTCTGAGAGAAGCTGTGACCAAAGCCCCAATCATCTAATCTCTAGACTGGTCACTACCTTTTGAGATTATGTGTGATTCTTTAGATTTAGCCATAGGAGCTGTCTTGGGTTAAAAGATAAACAAATATCTCATAGTGATTTATTATGCCAACAGAACTCTAAATGAAGCCCAAATGAATTATACCATAGCTGAGAAAGAGTTACTAGCTATAGTGTTTGCCTTAGAGAAGTTTCGATCATATCTGCTAGGATCAAAGATCATGGTTTATTCAGATCATGCAGCTTTAAGATGCCTAATATCAAAGAAAGATGTTAAACCATGATTGATTAGATAGATCATACTGCTTCAAGAATTTGATATTAAAATTTGAGACAAGAAGGGATCTAAAAATATTATAGCAGACCACCTATCTAGGATCCTAGTTAAAGATTATGAACCTCAATCGATTGAAGAATTTTTTTTGGATGAGCAACTACTAGCAATTTCACACGCAAAGGTCTCTTGGTTTGCAAATATTATTAATTACTTGGCAATTAGATAAATTTTTGATGGTTGGTTCAAGAATGAAAAAGATCGATTTTTTGCTTAAATCAAGTATTATTTTTGAGAAGATCCTAAATTTTCTCAAATTGTACTTGTTGGTGCAAAAATCTGCTTGCGCCGGAGAAGCTGGAGTCGCGGTCGCCACCGGGACCTGCAAAAGAAGTCTAAACCAGAGGTGGGGTTGCTCTGGCAAGACCCTCCGACGCTCAAGTCAGTTCTCTGCCTCAACAAGAATGGAGTGCTCGAACGAAAATTTTAGCAAAGTTTCTAGATAAAAATGAGAGCTTATAGAATAACGTATCTGGGGTCCCCTTTTATAGGCGTAGGGGGCAACAAACTGATAGCGATGCCTGTAACCATTTGGTAGTGGGCCGCCTAGAGTCAGGAGGAGTTTGTTGCGGAGAGTAGTGGGGTGGACCCGTGGCTATCACCGGGGCGTGCCGCATGGAGTCTGCCATGAGGAGCGGAGCGGCGTTCGTTGTCGCGACTTGTCAGAGAATGGAAGAATCGTGCGGTATCCATCATAGGGAGTGGAGCAGGATCGTGGCCATTATTATGGCCTGCCAGGGAGTGATGGAGCCGCGTGGAATCCGTCGCGGGAGGTGGAGCAAAATCATGGAGTGATGGAGGTGCGTGGAATCTACCGCAGGGAGTGGAGTAGAATCGCGGCTGTTACTGCGGCACGTCAGGGGGTGAAGGTTCACCGATGGAAGTCTGGCTGGAGCGTCTGGCGGAGAGAGGTAGTTAGCAATCTGTCTGAGAGGAGCTCAGAATCCGACTTTCGCAGGAGTTCGGATGGAGTCTTCCTTCAGTTACAGCCGGGGGTGGAGTCCGGCTCCCGTAGGAGCTCAAGCGAGATCCACCTGTAATCAAGGTCAGGGATGAAGTCCGGCTCCCAGCAGTCGAAGTTGAGGACGGAGCCTGGCTCCCGTAGGAGTCCGGGCGGAGTCTTCTTACAATTAAAGTCAGGTGCAAAGTCCGGCTCCCGTAGGAGTCCAGACGAAGCTTACCAGCAGTTGGAGTTGAGGACGGAGCCCGGCTCCCGTAGGAGTCCGGGCGGAGTCTTCCTACAATTAAAGTCAGGTGCGAAGTCTGACTCCCGTAGAAGTCCGGACGAAGCTTACCAGTAGTTGGAGTTGAGGATGGAGCCCGGCTCCCATAGGAGTCTGGGCGGAGTCTTCCTGCAATTAAAGTCAGGTGCGAAGTCCGGCTCCCGTAGGAGTCCGGACGAAGCTTACCAGCAGTTGGAGTTGAGGACGGAGCCCGGCTTCCGTAGGAGTCTGGGCAGAGTCTTCCTGCAATTAAAGTTAGGTGCAAAGTCCGGCTCCCGTAGGAGTCTGGATGAAGTTTACCAGCAATTAAAGTTGAGGACGGAGCCCGGCTCCCGTAGGAGTTCGGGCGGAGTCTTCCTGCAATTAAAGTCAGGTGCGAAGTCCGACTCTCGTAGGAGTCCAGACAAAGCTTACCAGCAGTTGAAGTTGAGGATGGAGCCCGACTCCCGTAGGAGTCCGGGCGGAGTCTTCCTGCAATTAAAGTCAGGTGCGAAGTTCGGCTCCCGTAGGAGTCCGGACGAAGCTTACCAGCAGTTGGAGTTGAGGACGGAGCCCGGCTCCCGTAGGAGTCCGGGCGGAGTCTACTTGGTAGTTGGAGTTGTGGGCGGAGTCCGGCTCCCGTAGGAGTCCGGACGAGGTCTGTCAGCAGCCGGAGTCGGGGATGAGGCCCGACTCCCGTAGGGGTCCGGGCGGAGTCTTCCTGTAATTAAAGTCAGGGACGAAGTTCGGCTCCCGTAGGAGTCCGGACGAAGCTTACCGGCAGTTGGAGTTGGGGACGGAGCCCGACTCCCGTAGGAGTCCGGGTGGAGTCTACTTGGCAGTTGGAGTTGTGGGCGGAGTCCGGCTCCCGTAGGAGTCTGGATGAGGTCTGTCAGCAGCCGGAGTCAGGGATGAGGCTCGGCTCCCGTAGGAGTCCGGGTGGAGTCTTCCTGCAATTAAAGTCAGGGGCGAAGTCCGGCTCCCGTAGGAGTCCGGACGAAGCTTACCAGCTGTTGAAGTTGGTGACGGAGCCCGGCTCCTGTAGGAGTCTGGGTGGAGTCTACTTGGCATTTGGAGTTGTGGGCGGAGTCCGGCTCCCGTAGAAGTTCAGATGAGGTCTGTCAGCAGCCAGAGTCGGGGATGAGGCCCGGCTCCCATAGGGGTCCGGGCGGAGTCTTCCTACAATTAAAGTCAGGTGCGAAGTCCGGCTCCCGTAGGAGTCCGGACGAAGCTTACCAGCAGTTGAAGTTGTGGACGGAGCCCGGCTCCCGTAGGAGTCCGGGCGGAGTCTAATTGGCAGTTGGAGTTGTGGGCGGAGTCCAGCTCCCGTAGGAGTCCGGACGAGGTCTGTCAGCAGCCGGAGTCGGAGATGAGGTCCGGCTCCCGTAGGGGTCCGGGCAAAGTCTTCCTGCAATTAAAGTCAGGAGTGAAGTCTGGCTCCCGTAGGAGTCCGGATGAAGCTTACTAGCTATTGAAGTTGGTGACGGAGCCCGACTCCCATAGGAGTCCGGGCGGAGTCTACTTGACAGTTGGAGTTGTGGGCGGAGTCCGACTCCCGTAGGAGTCCGGACGAGGTCTGTCAGCAGTCAGAGTCGAGGACGAGGTTCGACTCCTGTAGGGGTCCGGGCGGAGTCTTCCTGCAATTAAAGTCAGGTGCGAAGTCTGACTC
Source organism: Elaeis guineensis (assembly GCF_000442705.2). NCBI lineage: Eukaryota > Viridiplantae > Streptophyta > Magnoliopsida > Arecales > Arecaceae > Elaeis > Elaeis guineensis. The sequence goes on from NC_025999.2 coordinate 66,074,298, forward strand.
CCGTAGGAGTCCGGACGAAGCTTACCAGCAGTTGAAGTTGAGGACGGAGCCCGGCTCCCGTAGGAGTCCGGGCGGAGTCTACTTGCAATTAAAGTCAGGTGCGAAGTCTGGCTCCCGTAGGAGTCCGGACGAAGCTCACCAGCAGTTGAAGTTGAGGACGGAGCCCGGCTCCCGTAGGAGTCCAGGCGGAGTCTACTTGGCAGTTGGAGTTGTGGGCAGAGTCCGGCTCTCGTAGGAGTCCGGACGAGGTCTGTCTGCAGCCGGAGTCGGAGAAGACTCGCGAGGGTTAATCCCATTGAGAACTTCGACTGAGGGTATTTTATACCCAACAGTACTGATCAGATCATTCGTAGGTGTATTCTAGAGTCTGAACAACTGAGTATTTTGCAATTCTGTCACACTCTTGCTTGCGAAGCATATTTTTTTGTATGAAAAATTATGGCCAAAGTATTGCAAAATGATTTTTACTGGCCCACATTATTTAAGGATGTCTATACTTTTAGCCAGGAATGTCTTAGGTGTCAAGTTTTAAGAAATATTTCAAAGAAAGACATGATGCCTTTGAATCTCATCTTCGTCATTGAAATTTTTGATATTTAGAGAATTGATTTCATGGGACCCTTTCTATCTTCTAATGATTTTGAATACAGTTTGGTGGCCATTGATTATGTATCTAAATGAATTGAGGTAATGAAAACATGAACCAATGATCATAAGGTAGTCATAAAATTTGTTCAAAAGAATATCTTTTCTAGGTTTGGATTTTCACGTGCTATCATTAGTGATGGAGGTGCCCACTTCACAAACTACCAGTTTCGAACTCTACGACGAAAATATAGATTCACACATAAGACAGCTACACTGTACCACTTGCAAACAAGTAGCCAAGTAGAAGTATCCAATAGGGAGATCAAGAACATTTTGCAAAAGACTATTAGGCTTGATCATAGAGATTAATCAAATCAATTAGATGATGCATTATGAGCCTATAGGACAACTTGTTATAAGAACCCTATTGGAATGTCTCCCTAGAGACTGATCTACGAAAAAGCATGTCATCTACCAGTAGAACTTGAACACAAAGCATATTGGGAGATCAAGCAACTAAATTTTAATTTGAAATAAGCTGGTTCTAACTGGATATTGCAACTGAGTGAATTGGCTGAATTAAGATGAGATACTTATGAAAATTCACAAATTTATAAAGAGAAAATGAAAGCTTTTTATGACAAACATATTTCGAGGAAAATCTTTAAGCCAAATCAACAAGTCTGGTTATTTAATTCAATGCTCCAAATGTTTCTAGAAAAATTGAGATCTAGATGGAATGGACCTTACATAGTAAACCAAGTGTTCCCACATAGTGCAATCAAACTTTACGATCTTAGATCTGAGCATTTCTTTAAGGTAGATGGTCAAAGATTGAAATCATATATTGAAAGAATATCACTAAATCAAACCATTGACCAAGTGACATTAACAAGACCCACACTAAACTGAGCTATATTGTGTCTGGCTGAAGATAGTAAACTTAGCACTTGTTGGGAGGCAACCTAATATATATTTTTTTTATAAAAAAAATTATCATCTTTATATTGATGATGAGCTCCTCTTCTCAGGTTGTTTCTCTTCCTATACATTTTATTTTGTTCTCAAGGTTTGAATTTATTTTTTTAATTTGTTTATACCATTAAGGATAATGGCATTTAAATTTGGGGGTAGGGAAAATCTCTTGAAATTTTTGAAAAAAATTTGAAATTTTTTTAAAAATACTTTGAAAATTCTTTTGAAAACTTTTTGTAAAAATCTTTTGAATTTAAAAAAAAAATTTCTCTTGGATAGACCATGTGTCAAGAAAGAAAATCTTGAGCAAAATAGATAAAAAAAATAATAGAGTTAGAGAGTGTTTGCTAATGACTGTAGTGAGTCATGGAGTAGACTAGTTGGTCAGACTTTTAATGGCCTACTTAGGTCACCTAAAGGCTATCAACACTTTCGATTGCACATACACACTGATGAGGCAAAGTAGGTGTTGATTGTAAGGCTAATTGAGGATGCAATTATTATTTAAAATTGATGATTGATATACACTCTAATTAAAAAAATTTGAATTTGAGAAAAGAACTATCTATCTAAAATAAAAATACGAAACACAGAGTATATGTGGATTGTTCTAAGCTTAATAATCGGATCTCTACACCTAAGTCAAGTGTAGAGATTCGCATCAAACAGTGAAGGAAAGGTCAGGATGCTCAGTACTACTATATTTTTTTAGAAAAAAGAGCAGTGTGAAAGCTACCTTGGTTCATGAGCCTAATTTGGGGATGTATAGAAAATTAACCAAAATAGATGATAAGAGAAGATACATTTATCCTTTACAAGCTAGCATCCAAATGCTAAATTAATCATCATAAACATAAGTACTGTAGTTTTCTAGATGTATTCTAAAGAAGTTTTTGATTGGACTGACTACGAAATTTATTTTTGAAACTCAATACTTAGTTAGTGATACTTATTAAATTTTTTGACTTTCAATCCTAGATCTATTTTTATAAAGGAGGATTTTAATGAAACATGGCAAAAAATCAATACTTATATTTTTATTGCATTACTAAGGGACTAGCAATAAGGAAGTTGGGGGGTGTGATAAGTCATCTATTTGTATATTTATTTTTAGTATTTTAGGTAGTTAATCATGCTAACATCTTTTAGAAACCCTAATTTCAAAACTAAATTAGACTTTCTTGCAAAAGTAAATACTTTTGAAAAATATAAAATTAGAGTACATTTATGAAAAGTAGATATCAAGCTGACTAATCAATCTAAGCACCAAAATAATTTCACATCCATTAGAAATTTAATGAAAAATTTAATTTATGTTTCTTCCTATTTGACAGGCACAAATCTAAGCAAAAATAGACTCAAATTGGGCTCAAAATCAACCCAAGTTGACCTAAAAACCAAGCCCAAACCAACCCAAATGGTGCTCAGTGTACCGTGGACCGACCGGTCGGTCCACAGAAATGGAGTGCGGTCCATAGAATAGTTTGCTCGGGTCTACGCATGATGCACAGGGGTGGAAGAGTTTTGTGCACGGTCAAATAGCTAGGAGGGGAGCTCACACCTAATCGGACAGCTAAGAATGTGCTATCTTAAATCTAGAGGTGGTGGCCCACTCCAGTGCATGATCCAACAGTTTGAAGCGATCTGAAGCACAATCGGATGGTCAGCATTCATTATCGGTTGGGAGAATTGAAACAGAAGGGATCTTTTGTGCCATCCGATGGTCTAGAACAATGATCTAACATGATCCAATAGCTAATATTAATTTCAACTCTGATAAAGCATTGGGATAAGAGTTTTTTATCATGATCTCGGGTGTTTGATCAAAATCCAATAGTCAGAAAATGGGTTTTCACTTGGACACACTTGGGATGCAATTTTGAGAGGTTTAACGTGTCGAGGAGACCTATGAGGCATAGGAAACCATGGGTAACAAGGAGATTTGATATGAGGGGCCAGAAAAGCTATAAAAAGGGATCTAGAGAGAAGAAAAAAATTATAAAAAATAAAAAAAATAAAAAAATTATAGAGATCCAAAGAAGAGGAAGAAGAGGAAGCCCAGCATGCTTTAAGGAGTTTGAAAAAAAAAAGAGAGATCAACCATTTTTCGGATGAGACTGCGCCAATCAACTTTGGATTCTTCATTATAATTTTTATTTTATTTACTTGTTATTTTAAATTTTTGTTACAGTTTATTTTATTTTATTTTATTTACTTATTCTTTTAAATTTTTTGTAATTGAATTCTAAATTTAAAATAATGTAAAAGTTATTTTTATGCACTTTCAATTTTTATTCTTTATTTTTATTATAAGTAGAAGCTAAGATCTAAATCGTAGATCTTAGTACCAAGTTTATTTTTTATATTTTTAATTTTTATTTTCTAATTTCAATTACTTTTCCTAAATCTTTCTTTTCTTTTAGAAAATTAAAGTTTTCAAATCAGCATTGCCTTTTCTATGGAATCGACCCAACTTATTGCTTTCTATATTTTTTAATTTTTAAAAAAATTAAATTTAAACTGATAATCATGGTGTTCGAACAACAACATCATGCAATATCAGGCCAACACCAAGGATTAAGCAATGATGGTTGGTTGAGTTATTCCCTAAAAATTTTTTTAAATATGTTAGACATATACATAAGGGATATATTAATTTAGGATACAAATTTAGCATCAAATAATTTGTCAACAATTATATTATATTTTTCAAGTATCAATAATGATGGAGAAATATTATTTAGATGAATTAATAGCCATTGCTTAGGGACCTAATAATATTGTCAATAGTGAAAGAATTATGCCCTACAAGCCCATCGCATATGAGATGCGATGGAATATTTTTTTGTATTTTATCTTGTAAACTCATATACTTGATATTGTTAATTAATAAAATAGGTATTTCAATTCATTATGTGCTGCATCTTATTATTGTTTAAGATTATAAAGAACCCTATAGGTTTGGGCAATGATTTGAGGGTCGTGATGAGATCATGCCAGTGAGACTTAAATCTTTAATAGTCTTGATCTAAAATATTCTCAGTCATTGATTCATTGAGTCAGAGATTAATGATGTCGATAAGACTGGCACATCCTATGTATGCTCAGCAGTGAGGGTGGTTGATCTCATATCCACTTGTGTGGTGACACTAATACAAGGATGTGAGTACTTATTAGAAAATGAGTTCACTGAATTAACTTATGAGAGAATATCTGATAGAGTCTTATTCATATGTTAGCTGATTGTTCTTTAGTGAAAGTTGTGCAAGTGATCTTTTGACTTGAGATCACCATGGTACTTTATGTATATAAATTTATATTTTGGTTCACTTCCTAACTTGATCTTTTGATCCTTATGTGGGGTATTCTGGATATGGTGAATTATGCATGGAGGATGTGAGTGGTCAGTAAGAGATCGGTTACTTTTAATAAGGGGAGCAAACATCCTATATGATCTCATAGGTTGATGATTATGGAAATCTTTGGCCAAAATAAAAAGATAATGAGAAAGAAGTTTCTAATATATCATCAATTAATTCATCACCTTCTGATCGAGATATATTTAGATAAGCACTTGGGCTTGACATGACTCCATGCCCAAAGCTTATTTGGGGTATTGTTTGACTGAAGAATTGAATTGCACTATGGCTTGCTTTTTGAAGGATATTTTTGGTATTTCTATCAAATTTTATCTCTTTCGGGTAGTCATGACATGTTTTTAGACATCAATCTTGACTTGTGGACTCGCAAGAATTAAAAAAAAATAATTTAAGAATTAATTAAAAAGAGCCCTATTAAATTGGTGCAGTTAGGCTAACCTAGTCTAATCGGATTAGGATTAGGTTAAAAGTTTGAGTCCACTACTGGCTAGATTTGAAACTCAATAGATCACATACTTTAAAATTTAATCTTGGTCTAATTTAATTAGAATTTATTATAAATTCTAAGGGTTAATTTGATATGCTAGCATATTGTGTTAACCTAAGTTCTCAATTAGGTTAAGTTCAAAATGTTTGAGCTAAACCAAATCTGTTGTCTTTGACCTAATTAGATCAGGTCTAAATTAATTAGTTTCCTACCTAACTTGAAAGTGTTTCAAGTGTAGAAGGACTCCTCCATGCCATCTGGTTGTCTATGCCAAAAATAAATTCCGCCCACCCCTTATTTGTGTTAAGGAAGATGAAGAGTCCTCCTTTAAGACTCTTAACTATCTCTTCATTTCCACTGATTTTCTTAATTATCACATGCCTTATTTAATGTGAGGATTTATGGGTAGTAGAAGAGAAGGAGTCCATCTATATGAAGGCTATTTTGCACCATTTAATTCATCAAAAAATTATTTCTCCATGTGAGAAAGTGGAGCACTAAGAGTTGGTGCCCCTTGGGACTCCTTGCCACCTCTTCATTCCCTATTTAAATGGGATACCACTTATGGGATAAGGATTGAGAAAATTTGAGATTTTGGCATGTGATAAGAGTGGAAAAAGCTAGAAAAAAAATTAAAAAATAAAAGATAAGAAAATTGAGAAGAAAAAATAGAAAGAAGAGAGGTGAGAAAAAAGACAAGTATGGTGTGCTTGTCCTAGGGTTTGATTTTTTCATATGTTGGAGTACAAAATCAAATCTTAGGTTGTAAAATTTTTGGAGAGAACTCCCTTGGTGTGATCTTAGTAGAGGAATCAAAGGCAAATGAATGTTGGTACGATCGTTCCTCGAGAAGGAAGCCAACTGTATTCTTATAAAGAAAAGGCTACGGCATTGCACCGATTGGGAAGGACCTTGATCATTTTCCATATAGATCACCATTGGAGGACTTCTACTTTAGAGTTTCGTGGAGATCATCTTCTTACCATATTGCTTATTTTAGCAAGTATGAATTTCTAACTTTTTGCATGCTTGGTTTTGCTTTGTTCGATATCTACAAGGTGATTCTAGGGTTTGAGTTTCAATTGGATAGTTTAATTATTAAAGCTTTCAATATGCATGATAAATTTTTTTAAAAATTTATATTCTACTGTGTGACTAGAATCTAGTAGTAGTATTAGAGCCACCCTTATCAGATTCGATCAAATAAGTGCCTAAGTTGTAGTATAGATTTGATCTAATTCATTTTATGCCAAGATGCTGTATCGATTTTTAGCATCGGTCTTAAAATCAAAAATTATTTTTGACTTTATTTGAATCACAAATTTAAATTTTAGCTATTAAATTTAAAATTTGCTATAATATAAAATTTAATGGTTCAAGGTTGTTTGATGCTTAAATCATTTTGATTAAGGGTATATTGCTTTTACATGCCTAATTCGATTAGGGTTTTGTAAGTTGACTGAACTTATTATATATTGAGTCAAAATTATTTATGTTGGAAAATGTATCCCAAAGCCAATCGTTAGATGATTGTGCTCATCTTGTAAATTGTATATAAATTTTTATTAATAAAAGTTATTTAATATTTTCATTACAAATTGACCATCTTTGAACTCTTGTGTTGTAATAAAGTTCTTAGGACTATATATATTAATCGATAAAGGAGGATTTATCGTTAAATCCTTAAAATTATTCGTGACCAAATGATACGCTATTACTAAGACGATAGTGATATCAAGTATAGATTGTTGTGCGCCATATGAGTTGGTTATCCTCTTGACCAAGGAGTGTGGAGACACTGTTATAGCATGCAGATGAAATATAGGTATACATTCACATCGAATGTGATCATGTGTCGAGCACTCTACTGTCAAGAGTAGCTTGTGAAGGGTATGGGTACAAGTGTTCCTCCGATCTGAGACCACCACGGTGACTTGTAAGCAACTCACTGTACTTTAGTATCGAACTATCTGAGTTTCTAACTTAGTGATGAAAAAAAACTAAGTGCAGTCAAGTACTTATCAAGCCAGTGTGTGAGTCAAGATAGAATTGATCCCTCTGAATTGGTAGGAGATATGCATCAGTGTATTTTAATTTAGCAAAATCTTGGCCAAGATAATCCATGAGATAGATTTGAAAGGTGAAAATACAATGTAGTCGACTTAATTAGGGTTGACAGTTAAATCCTAAGTTACTTTGAGTATTTGGGTCAAAGAGATAAATTATACGGTAATCATACACCAGTAGGTTCTAGAAGGTTGCTTGGCAACACTTTGACCCATCCGATCATCGGGTCATCATTGCAAGATGGTTACATCGATTAGTATAAGAAGTTATTCTTATGCTACTGGCTTAGATTCGAACCTATGAGATCACACGTATTAGAAGATTTGGTCAGATTTGATGGCTGAAAAGTCCAATTAGATTGTGACTCTGATGAAGAGTCCTACTTGGACTAGGACTTTATAGAGAGTCCCACTGGGACTGAAACTTTATCATCTATAGAGAATTAATTAGTAATTAGATTACTAATTGACTTAATTTGATGAGTAAAGATCTTTGAAATAAGTCTAATTAAATTAGATTCAGTTCGACTCAGATTGGGATTGATATGATCAAATCTCATTATAAAGAAAATTTGATCTTGATTTGATTAGGGTTTGGACTCGGCTAATTTTTAATTGAGTTAGAAATTTGATGTGATATTTAGATTTTAATTTGATTAAATTTATTTCTATCAGTTGTTTCAATCCAAATTTGATTTGAATTAGAATTGAATTAGAAATGAAGAGTCCAAGTCAGACTAGGACTCTATCCTTATCTTTTGTGCCACATCTGGATCTATACCAATTTTTCTATGCCTAATTGGATTTGGGTTGTGATTTTTGACATCATGAGAGAGAATCCAATAAGGGTGGTTGGCTATAGCTGATGAGTCATAATATTATCTCTTGCCTAATTCGAATGGGGTCTAAATTAGAGATAAGATGCAGACTAGGAAAGAGATATTTCATATATGGTATATTGTTAGAATCATATTATTTTTTTTATTATTTTTCTTAAGAAATCCTTTAGTGTGTGAGACTTTAAATTTCTTATCCATGTCTTAATAATTTTTTTGGAATTTTTGGGGATTCCAAAAAGGGGTTTTGGTGTTGATTCATGGCATCCTTTCTTGGAAAGTCCTAATTCCTAGTCTATAAAAAGGATACCCCTCTCTTGGACGTCCCATGATCAATTCTCTTGCAGATTTTTCTAGAGCCTCTTCTCCTTCTCCTCTCTTCTTCTTTCAGATCTTCTATCACTTTGGAGTGTCCAAAGTGCTTGTAGAAGAAGGAAGAGGTTAGTTGTCGAAGTTGTTCGCAAACTAGCATCTCCGAGCCCCTGATCTATGCCAGTCTTCGCATAGATTTTTCTATAAAGGCCAGATGATTTTGTGTGGCTATGAGTGACCTGAGGAATACCCTCTCTAATCATTGGATCAAAGGAGATCAAGATCAAAATTTGTTTGGTAATGATCTCAAATTTATTTTGATTCTTATGATAGATCTAATAGTTAGATCTAGAATTTCAGCATCAATGAGATCGATATAATTTTTATTTTCAGATCTAAAGAATATATTTTTTATATCAAAGATCCTGATGTGATAGTCTAAGATTAGATCTTATACATATGATTAAGATTAAATTATTTAATTTATTATTTTTACTACATAAAATTTTTTAATTACATGTACTGCACTACCACAAATTTCCTACAACTGGTATCAGAGCCAGGTTGTTTTGATATGAATTAATATGACTTTAGATCTAATATTTTATTATTCAATCTGATTATTTATGATTTAGATTAGATCTAAATTAGTTTATTTTTAGATCTGATTATTATTTATTTAGATTAGATGTTTTGAGTAGCAAAGTACTCGGATTGGGTAATCACCACGCCATCCGATCATAGGAGTAAGTAGGATTTCATGACCCTCTCCTTCCATTCAATGGGGTGCTCTTCATGGCATATAGGAGTGCCACTGTGAGGTCTCATGAAGAGAAAGTGAAAAGAGAAAACTTACTTTCTTGCAAAATCTTAGATCTTGAAACTCTAGGTGTTGTTGTATGTGATGCAAGTTGCAAAGATAGTTAGTTACATCTAATCTTATTTAATCAAAATTATTTTGATTTAAAATCATAAAAAATTTAGATTTGATTTAAAAAATTTTATGACTTGATGTAAAAAGTTTACATAAAAAATTATTTTTGAAACCTTAACCATGTTGATGCAAAACTTAATTGAGAATTAAGTATCAAACTAATTGGATCTAGAATTATGATTCAGATCTAATGACATTGCATAAAATATGGAGCATGGGTTAGCTCAAATCAGGTTCTTCTCTTTAATTGGGTTAGACCTAAGGTTAGAATCAAAGAATTGATTGACCATGTAGAGAAATTGATTAAGTCTAACCAAATGTTGAATTAGATTAATCAGGATTTCTTTAGTACAATAGTTATAGATGGTCAAGTCTATATCTTTGATCAGACCAAATGGGCCTTGATTGTGGCTCATAGGTTGGTCAAATTGAAACTAATTAACCAATTAGTGTCTAAGATAAGTTTGGCATTTCGATTGATGGTTTTTAATTGGGAGTGACTTACCTGACCATTTTGATGGTGTCTAAGGCAAGCTTAGTAGATCCTCCCACCGATCTCACTTACCTGGCCAATTTGGTGAACTAGATTTTGATTAGATCACTAAGTAATTCAAGTTAGCCCATGCCATTAAGGTTGATCAGTGTGACTGATCTAAGTGCCAGTTCACTCAGCATGACCTAATCTGATTCAATGACTTGGTGAAGTTAGTGGGAGGATTATAGTTGACTGATTGATCTTTTCTTCTCTTCTCTCTTCTCTAAATTGATTAAATTCTCTAAATTATTAGGTTTTTAAAATGAGCTGGTTATGGAGATAACTAGATCATAGCCTCCCATCAAGGTAAGTGATAATGGGTCCATTATTTCTGATTGACATTGCAGGCGCCATCCGTCTAATGTTCTCTCTGAATGATGAAATTATCATTCATCATATGATAACTTTGTTAAACTATCTGATGAAGGTTAGGTTGATCGAGTCATTCTCAGGCCTGATCACTCATTAGGTAGAATCACTGAGTAGGTTCATGTTAATGGTTTGACCTAACCAAAACTTTCAGTGGAGGCCCATCACCTACTGAAATAAAATCTGGGGTTAAATTAAATACTAGAAGTTGTTTGGAGAAATAATTGGTTGAGAACCTACCCATAGATGCATATGGGTTGATCGAGCCATCTTCGGGCCTATATGTAGTTTGTGTGGATTCTAGTATCCGCTAAAAAATTAAGAAAATTCTTCAACTTGGAGGTAGAGGCCACCAATTCATATAAAATAGTGGGAGGACCTTTAGACTAAAGTCTAAGTCTTTAGGATTAATAAATTCATGTACTAATTAGGTTTTGTTCTTTCTTTGTGTGTGCAGATATGGCCTCAAACTTGTCACTCCGATCATTGTTGGACAGTGAGAAGCTTACTGGATCAAATTTTGATAATTAGTATCAAAAATTAAGATTATCCTAGAGCACGAGCAGATCCTTTATGTGATAACAAATCTGACACTTGAGGAGCCTGCTCCTAATGCCCGAGGAGCGGTCTGAGATCTTTATTTGAAGTGGCTCAATGATTGCACCATGGTTCATTGCATCATGCGGGCCTCCATGAAAGATGAGTTTAGTCGAAAGTTTGAAGAAGCTCAACCAGAGGAAATGCTTCAAGTGTTGAGAGATTTCTTTGGTATTCTTGATGATGTTGAGCAGTATAAGACTTGTTGTGCCATTTTCAATATCCGGATGAGAGAGGGTGCATCTGTTATCGATCATGTATTATACATGATCGAGCAGATTGAAAAATTAAGCAAACTCGATTTCCCTTTGTATGAACAGCTGGGGAAAGATGCGATCCTGAACTCTCTTTCCAAGTCCTACCTGTCATTTTAGAATGATGAAGCCTGTAGTCAACTACTATGGTCTGTTGGGGTTGCTACAGACTTTTGAGAAAGATCACCAGCTCTATAAGGAGACAATGAATCTAGTGGAAGGATCTTCTTCAGATAGTCATCATCCCTTTAAGAAAGAAAAAAAGAAGAAGAATAAGAAGGTGCCTGGTGTTGGGAGTCAGTCTTAGAAACCCAAGTTCAAGGCTGATCAAAGTCAGGCAGAGCACTTCTTTTGTAAAAAATAGGGGAAAGAAATTATCCTCAGTACATCACTTCCTTTCACCCAAACAGGCCAAAGAAGAAAAAGCAATTAGTTGCTGGATAAGGTACTTATGTGATAATACCTTGTAACTTCTCTCTTATAGATACAATGACCTGGGTATTGAATATTGGAAGCCCTATTTATATTTACAATTCGTTGTAGGATCTTCAAATCACTAGGAGATTTGGAGAAGGCGAGAGATTCTTGAATGTTAGAGATGGAAGATCAGTTCTATTTTTAGCTTTAGGAATCATCAAGCTGGTATTCGAGTCTCAGTATATTGTTCTTAATGAGTGTCATTACTGTCCTAGTTTTCTTTTAAAAGTTATTTCTATAGATCTTTTGGCCAATTCAAACTATGAAATATCAATAAAGAAAAACTTTTGTGATATCATTTTGAATGGTGTTACAATTTTACGTGGATAGTTGAACAATGGTATCTATATTGTATCTAGGCCTAATGTAATGTACATTTCAAATAAATATCTTAGAATAGATGATGTCACAAATGCCTACCTTTGGCATTATAGGCTAGGTCATATCAACAAGAACAGGATGAACAAGTTGGCTTAAGAAGGAATTCTTGATAAACATAATTATGAATCATTTCCTACCTGTGAGTCTTGTTTTCTTGGAAAGATGATCAAGTCACCTTTTACTGGAAAAGGTGAACGAGCCAGTAATGTGCTGGATCTGATACATACCGACATATATAGACCCATGAGCACATGTGCTAGAGGAGGGTATAGCTACTTTATCAAGTTCACAGATGACCTATCTAGGTATGGGTACGTCTACTTGATGAAACACAAGTCCGAATCATTTGAAATGTTCAAACGATTTCGTAATGAAGTAGAGAAACAAACTGAAAAAAGTATTAAAATTCTTTGATCTAATTGAGGAGGTGAATACCTTTCCAGTAAATTTCTGACATATCTAGGAGAGAATGAGATTCTCTCTCAATGGACCCCTCCAGGGATACCACAGCATAATGGCATCTCAGAAAGGAAGAATTCGAACCTTGTTGGACATGGTTCGGTCCATGATGGGGTTTGCAGCTTTGTTGATCTTCTTTTGAGGATATACACTTGAAACAGCCTATCTTGTGCTCAATAATATTTTGAGAAAGTCAGTTAGTAAGATACCATATGAGATATAGTCAGGATTTAGGCCGAATCTCTCTTACTTTAGGGTCTGGGGGTGTCCAGCTTATGTTAAACGATTACAAACTGACAAGCTCAGTCCTAAGTCCGATAAGTATAATTTTGTAGGATACCCCAAGGAAATGAGGAGATATTACTTTTATCTGCCTACTGAATAAAAGGTGTTTATGAGCAGTAAGGCATATTTTTTGAAAAAAAAATTTCTTAGTGAAGGAATAAGTGCCTCTAAAATCGAGCTTGACAAAGTTCGATAGGTAGAAGAACCGACACCCATAATTGAATCTAAACCAAATTTGATGAGATCAAACCTGGAGCCCAATGAACAAACATCCTTAAGGCGATCTGATAGAGTACCGCATCAGATGGACAGATACTTAGGTTTCTTGATCCGAGATGGAGATCCTGTCGGACACAATGAGAACGATGAGGATTCGATCACCTACATGGATACAATGTAGAGATTCGACTCTGATAAATGGCTTGAAGCCATGAGATCCAAAATGGAGTCCATGAAGGTCAACGATGTATGGACATTAGTTGACCCACCTGAAGGGGTAAAGCCTATAGGGTGTAAGTGGGTCTTCAAGAGGAAGAAGGGTGCAGACAGAAAGATGGAGACCTATAAAGTCCGTTTGGTTGTCAAGAATTATTATCAGTGTTATGGTATTGATTATGATGAGATATTTTCTTCTATGGCAATGCTCAAATCCATTCGGATCATGCTTGCGATAGCAGCATATCTGGACTATGAAGTCTGACAAATGGATGTGAAGACAGCTTTTCTAAATGGAGAGCTGAATGAAGAGGTGTATATGATATAATCTGAAGGGTTCATATCCACAGATGAGTCCAAGATGGGCAAGCTTCAGAGATCCATTTATGGATTGAAGCAAGTATCTCAGAGTTGGAACATACATTTTGATAAGGTGATCAGAATGTATGACTTCATTAGAATTGGAGAGGAACCCTGCATATATAAGTGGGCAAATAATTCAATAATTATATTTCTTGTGTTGTATGTGGATGATATTCTCTTAATCAAAAATGATATCCCTATATTACAGAGAATAAAAGTGTGGTTGTTGTCACAATTCTCTATGAAGGATTTGGGAGAAGCAGCCTACATTCTAGGGATGAAGATATATAGGGATAGATCTAGGAGGCTACTCGGGCTCTCCCAATCCACGTACATAGATACTATGCTGAATGGTTTAGCATATAAAATTTCAAGAAAGGCTATCTTTCGATAGGTCAAGGAATATCTTTTGCGAAAGGAGATTATCCGACAACTTCTCAAGAGAAAAAGCGTACGAGTAGAGTTTCATATGCTTCAACAGTGGATTTTATTATGTATGCCATGATATGTACGACACCAGACATGGCATACTCATTAGGGGTAGTGAGTAGATACCAATCTGATCCAGGAGAAAATCACTGGAAGGTCGTAAAGATCATTCTTAAGTATTTAAGAAATACTAAAGATCAGTGGCTTGTGTATGGTAAAACTGACTTGAAACTTGTGGGGTTCATCGACTCAAGCTTTCAGTCAGACTATGATGATAGTAAGAGTATGTTGGGTTATATTCTTATCCTAATTGATGGAGCAATCTGCTGGAAAAGTTCCAAGCAGAATACTATGGCAGACTCTGTTTGCGAAGTAGAGTATATCACGACATCCGATGCTGCGAAGGAAGCTGTATGGTTGTGAAAGTTTATCGACGAGCTCGGAGTGGCACCCTTCATTGATGGCCCTGTCTTGTTATACTGTGATAATACTGGAGCTATTTCTCAAGCCAAGGAGTCGAGATCCCATCAGCGCACCAAACATATTCTGCACCGTTATCACCTTATCCAGAAGATCATGGATCGAGGTGACGTCGACCTTCAGAAGATCGATGGAAGGGAGAACCTAGCCGACCCATTTACTAAAGCTATCAGAATCAAAGAGTTTGATGACTATAAATCGAAGATGGGTATACGATACTGTACCGATTGACTTTAGTCCAACTGAGAGTTATTGAAAAATGTATCCCAAAACCAATCGTTAGACGATTGTGTTTATCTTGTAAACTATATATGAATTTTTATTAATAAAAAATTATTTGGTATTTTCATTACAAATTGATCATCTTTCAACTCTTGTATTGTAATGAAGTCCTTAGAACTATATATGTTAATCGATAAAGGAGGATTTGTCGTTAAGTCCTTAAAATTGTTCACGACCAAATGATATGCTATTACTAGGATGATAGCGATATCAAGTATAGGTCATTGTGTACCATATGAATTGGTTGTCTTCTTAACCAAAGAGTGTGAAGATACTGTTATAGTATGTAGATGGAATGTAAGAGTACATTCGCATCGAACGTAATCATGTGCCGAGCACTCTGTTGTCAATGTGAAGGTATGGGTATAAATGTCCCTCCGATCTGAGACCACCACGGTGACTTGTAAGCAACTCACTATACTTTAGTACTAGACTATTTGAGTTTCTAAGTTAGTGATGGAAGGATACTAGGTGCAGTCAAGTACTTATCAAGTCGGTGTGTGAGTCAAGATGGAATTGACCCCTCTGAATTGGTAGGAGATATGCATCGGTGTATTTTAATTTAGCAAAACCTTGACCAAGGTAATCTATGAGATGGATTTGAAAGGTTAAAATATAATGTGGTCCACTTAATTAGGGTTGACAGTTAAATCTTAAGTCACCTTGAGCATTTGGGTCAAAGAGATAAATTATATGGTAACCATACGTCAGTCGGTTCTAGAAGGTTGCTTTGCAATACTTCGTCCCATCCGATCGTCGGATTATCATTGCTAAATGATTACATCGATTGGTATAAAAAATTATTTTTATGCTACCAGCTTAAGTTTGAATCTATGGGGTCACACATATTAGAAGATTGGGTCAGATCTAATGGCTGAATAGTCCAATTGGATTATGACTCTGGTGAAGAGTCCTACTTGGAATAGGACTCTATGGGAGAGTCCTACTGGGACTGGAACTCTACTATTTATAGAGAATTAATTAGTAATTAGATTACTAATTAACTCAATTTGATTGAGTAAAGAGCTTTGGAACAAGTCTAATTGAATTAGATTCAGTTCGACTCAGATTGGGATTGATATGATCAAATCCGATTACAAGAGAAATTTAATTCTGATTCGATCAGGGTTTGAACTTGGCTAATTCCTAATTGGATTAGAAATTTGATGAGATATTTAGATTTTTAATTGGATTAGATTCATTTCTATCAGTGGTTTCAATCCAAATTTGATTTAGATTAGAATTGAATTAGAAATGAAGAGTCCAAATCAGACTAGATTTCTACCCTTATCTTTTGCGTCACATTTGGATCCATGCCAATTTCTCCAAGCTTAATTGGATTTGGATTGTAATTTTTGGCATCATGAGAGAGGATCTAATAAGGGTGGTTGGCTATAGCTAATGAGTCATAATATTATCTTTTGCCTAATTTGAATGCGATCTGAATTAGAGATAAGATGCAGACTGGGAAAGAAATTTTTCTTATATGGCATATTATTGGAGTTATATTATTTTTTTTCTTATTTTTATTGAGAAATTATTTGGCATGTGAGACTTCAAATTTCTTCTCCACATCCTAATAATTTTTTTGGAATTTTTGGGGATGCCAAAAAGGGGTTTTTGCATTGATTCATGGCATCCTTTCTTGGAAAGTCTTAATTTCTAGTCTATAAAAAGAGGACCCCTTTCTTGGACATCCCATGATCAATTTTCTTATAGATTTTTTTATTTTCAGAGCCTCTTCTCCTTTTCTTCTCTTCCTCCTCCAGATCTCCTATCACTTTGAAGTGTCCAAGATGCTTGTAGAAGAAGAAAGAGGTTAGCTGTCGAAGTTGTTCACAGACTAGTATCTCCGAGCCGCTGATCTATGCCAGTCTTCACGTAGATTTTTTTATAGAGATCAGACAACTTTGTGTGGCTGCAAGTGACTTGAGGAATATCCTCTCTAACTATTGGATAAGAGGAGATCAAGATTAAAATTTATCTGATGACGATCTCTAACTTATTTTGATTCCTATAGTAGATCTAGTAGTTAGATCTAGAATTTCAGCATCGATGAGATCGATGTGATTTTTATTTTTAGATCTAGAGTACATAATTTTCATATCAAAGATTCTGATGTAGTAGTCTAAGATTTGATCTTATACATATGATTAGGATTAAATTATTTAATCTATTATTTCTACTGCATAAAATTTTTTAATTGCATGTACTGCACTACCACAAATTTCCTACAATTTATACACCTTTGTGTGATTCTAATAATTATTTTTGGCATGATAATATGGATGATATTATGACTTAAAAAGCATGTTGTGTAGCATGAATTGTAATATGTATGTTACATATTATGTAGAAGTTAGGATGTACTGAGACCAATCTAAGATCCTCTATAAAAATTAAATTAAGTTGTAATGTTGGGATTCACTTACAAATCGATTGTCGAATTTATTTGATCAATTGGTGTCTTGGTAAGTGTTATAGGTGGTTTTCTAATTAGATCTGTATGCTAGCCTGGCCAACGATGTTGATGTCTAAGAAAAGCTACAAGGAGCCTCCCACCAACTTACCTAGTCAATTTGGTCTAATTGAGTTTCATACTTAGATTGATTAGTGATGTAGATACTACAAAGATCTTCTTTCATACTTAGTCAATAGAGTATGTCAAGATCTTAGTGAGCTTATTGTGCTATCCACAATTATAAAAATTGATATGATGTTGACTAAGTACATACTGATGCTTATAGCATATTTGAATAGTGTTGTCTTGTTGTGCTATCCACAATGGCAACACTATTTGAGTATAACCATATGGGAATGAAATGTTAACTTAACTATAACACTATAGTTTGTTGTGCTATCCACAAGACTATGAGTGATTTAGAGATAAAAAAAATGTTAAGAATTGTATGAAGTATTATTGAAAAAAAGTTATCTACTCTTAAACTCATGAATGCTTGTTGTGCTATCCACAAGATGTTTATAAGGAATAGGGATCTCAACCCTACTTAAAAATATGATAATATTTTTTATTTTTATATTTGAGGGCTATAAAATTTGTTAAAATAGTGAGAGACACAATTAGACAAAAGTCCTTATCTAGTTGTGCATGTCATCATGAGTTGTCTACTTATACAATATTCTTGTTATTATAGATTAACTATATAAGAGCATCCTTACTATCACAATGTGACATACTAGATGTAAATAAATTGATCAGACCAAATTATATGGGCTGATTGAGAAACTTGAGAATAGTTTTCACATAAAAGAAAGTCTCCAATATACTGGATACCTCTGCACCTGATATGATCAGAGAAGATTCATCCAAGGAGGAAAGGGCTACATATAAAATATGGAAGGATGATAGTATAACTGTCAAATGTATCATACTTGCCTCCATAAACAATGAGCTTCAAAGGCAGTATGAAGGCATAGATGTTCCTTCTATACTCCTTAATCTAAAGGAGTTATATGGAGAACAAAGCCAAACTACTAGATATGAGATATCTAAGCAGTTGTTCTGTACCAGAATGAGTGAAAGAATGTCCGTACAAACTTATGTCCTTAAGATGATTGATCTAATCATTCATCTGGGACAATTGGATTTCACCATGGATGGTGAGCTTAGTCAGAATTTGATCCTACAGTCACTCATCGATTTTTTCTCACAATTTATCATTAACTATTATATGAACAAATTGAATATTAATCTATTTGAACTGTTGAATATGCTTAAAACAGTAGAGAGACATTTTAAGAGTGAAAAAGTTCCGGTTCTTCTTATAGATAAGATTTTTAAGAAGAAAGACAACAAAGATCCTAAGAAAAAGATGAACCCTAAGACTAGCATCTTGAAGAAGAAGGTGAAGCAGGTCATTGCCAAGGGTACTTGCTATCATTGCGGCAAAGACAGACATTGAAAGAGAAATTGCAAGGAATACCTTGCAACTTTGAAGCACAAGAAAGCAAATGTTGCTAAAGGTTTGTGTATAATATAAACAAACTTATCATTAATACTTCAACTTCAGATTCTTGGGTATTGGATACTATCTGTGGCTCACATCTTTACAAATCATTGTAGGATCTACAAAAAATAAAGAGTCTGAATAAAGATGACTTTGTATTATTCGGTGCTAGTGGAGAGTCCATCCAGGCCGAAGCCATAGGAATCAAGATGCTGAAGTTACCTTCAGATAAAGTTTTAAAACTAAAGATCTGTTATTATATTTTTAAAATTATTAAAAATATTATTTTTATACCTTTGTTATTAGAATAAAGTTTTAAAATAAAAGCTAAGAGCAATGGTTGTTCTATTTATCTTTCTAATGAATTTTATAGAAATGCTTACATTGATAATAGTCTTTTATTCTTATCACTTAATGATAATGTACTTTATTTTGATAATATAAAGAAACAGAAAAGAGAAGATGTAAATATCACATACCTCTGGCACTGTCGACTTGGTCATATAAATGAGTTAAGAATTAACAAGTTATATAAAGATAAATTCTTTGATCCTTATGATTTTGAATCATATGAAATTTGTGAATCTTGTCATAACTCTATTTACTGGACATAGAGAAAGAGCGAGTGATATTTTGGACCTAGTATATACTAATGTTTGTGGTCCAATGTCAACTCAGATCAGAGGAGGATACTCCTACTTCATCATATTTATTGGTGATAAGTTAAGGTTTAGATATGCGTATTTAATGAAATACAAACATGAAGCCTTTGATAAATTTAAAGAGTGTCAAAGAATGGTTGAGGGACAAACTAGCAAAAGTATTAAAGCTCTTTGATCTGATCGAGGAGAATACTTAACTAGTGAGTTTTTCGATCATTTAAAATAAAATGGTATTCTCTCTCAGGTGGACACCTTCTTACATTCCATAATTAAATGATATTATGAAAAAGAGGAATCACACCTTATTAGATATGGTGCGGTCCATGATGTGCTTCATGAATCTTTCGATCTCTTTTTGGAGATTTGCTCTCGAGACCACAGTATATGTTTTGAATAAAATACCATCAAAATTTGTCTCTAGCGCTCCATATGACATATGGAAAGGGAAGAGGCTCAATCTTAAACATCTTAAGATTTGAGGTTGCCTTGCTTATTTAAAAAAAATTGATGGATATAAGTTTAGTGCTAGATCAGAAAAATATAGGTTTGTAGATTATCCCAAGGAGAGTATAGGATACTACTTCTATCACCCTACTCAATAAAAGGTGTTTGTTGGTAGGCATGCTATTTTCTTAGAGAAAGAATTTATCTAAGAAGGGGGCAGTGGGAGGATAGTTAAACTTGAGGAAGTTCTAGATCTATAGTCTATCCAAAATCAATATGTGGAGAATTCACAAGCTGATGCTCAACCAGAAGTACCCATTGTTGAGGCACAGCCACTACACACACCTCTTCTCCGAAGGTCAAGTAGAGTGCGCAATGTACTATTCAGATATGGGTTTGTCATTGAGAATGACAACACATCACACATCATTGAGAATGATGATCCAACGACCTATTCAGAAACTATCATGAGTAGTGACTCTGACAAATAGCTTGAAGCCATGAAATCTAAAATGGACTCCATGTATACCAACCAAGTTTGGACTTTATTGATGCGCCTGAGGGTGTGACCCCAAGAGGCTACAAATAGATCTTCAAGAAAAAGATTGGAGCAGATGGTCAGGTAAAGACCGATAAGGCCAGGCTGGTGGCCAAAGGTTTCAAACAAAGATAAGGTATTGATAATGAAAAAATCTTTTTGTCTATAGTCATGCTCAAGTCTATTCGGATCATGCTTGCTATTGCTGCATACCATGACTATGAAATATGGAAGATGGATATCAAGACTGTCTTTCTCAATAGAAATCTTGAGGAAGAAGTTTATATGACTCAGTTAGAGGGATTTGTCTCTAGTGGGAGAGCAAATCAAATATGCAAGCTAAATAAATTTATTTATGGATTTAAGCAAGCATCAAGGAGTTGGAACATCCATTTTGATGAGACAGTCAAATTGTTTGGCTTTATCAAAAATATAGATAAACCTTATGTGTACAAAAAGATTAGTGGGAGTGCTATTGTCTTCTTGATCTTGTATATAAATGACATACTGGTCATTGAGAATGACATCCCTATATTGCAATCGATTAAAACATGGCTATCACAAAAGTTTTACATGAAAGACTTGGGTGAAGCATCCTATATACTTGGTATAAAAATCTATAAGGATAGATCTAAAAGGATGCTTGGCTTGTCCCAGTCAAAGTACATAGACCTTGTATTGAAGAGGTTCAACATAGAAAAAAATAAAAGAGGTTACTTGCCTATGAGTCATGGCATACAACTCTCTCAAAAGATGTCTTCTAAGACACTTGAAGAGAGAAATAGAATGAGTTCTATTCCTTATGCTTTGACTGTACAATCAATTATATATGCTATGCTATCTATCCGGCCTGATGTGGTTTATGCTTTGGGCATTGTAAGCAGATTTCAGATAAATCTAGAAGAGGATTATTGGAAAGCTGTGAAAAATATACTCAAGTACTTGAGAAAAACTAAAGATATTTTTCTTATATATGGAAGATCTGATTTGAAACTGAAAGGTTATACGGATTCTAGTTTTCAATCTAATTCGAATGATAGCAAATTCATATCTAGGTATGTGTTCACCCTGTATGGTGGAGCAGTAAGTTAGAAGAGTTCTAAATAGCAAATCATTACTGACTCAGTCATTGAGGCTGAGTACATTGTTGCTAGTGAGGTTGCTAAGGAGGCCATCTAAATGAAGAAGTTTATCTCAAAATTGGATGTAGTTCTAGAAATTGAACAACCAGTGTCTCTTTATTATGATAATACTGAGGCAGTTGCTCAAGCCAAGGAATCGAGGTCTCATTATAAATCCAAGTACATCCTAAGACGGTTCCACCTCATTCGGAAGATAATAGAAAGATGCGATATGATCGTGGAGTGAGTTGACATCAAAAATAATATAGCAGATCCATTCACTAAGGTCTTATCATTGCAGTAGTTTGATAGCCACCTAGATTACATGGGCATAAGTATAGGGATGATTGGCTTTAGTGTAAGTAAGAGATTGAAAGAATTATGCCCTACAAGCCAATCGTATATGGGATGCGATGGGGTATTTTTCTATATTTTATCTTTCAAACTCATGTACTTGATATTGTTAATTAATAAAATAGATATTTTAATTCATTATATGCTATATTTTATTATTGTTTAAGATTATAATAAACCCCACAAGTCTAGATAATGGTTTTAGGGCCATGATGAGATTGCATCGGTGAGATCTAAATCATTGATAGCTCTGATCTAAAATATTTTCAGTCAGTGATTCATTGAGTTGGGGATCAGTGATGTCGGTAAGATTGGTACATCCTATGTATGCTCAGTGATGAGGGTGGTTGATCTCACAACCACTTGTGTAGAGATACTAATACAAGGATGTGAGTGCTCATTAGAGAATAAGTTCACTGAATTGATGTACGGGAGAACATCTGATGCACATGTCAGTTGATTGTTCTCTAGTGGGAGTTGTGCAAATGATCCTTTGACCTGAGATCACCATGGTACCTTGTGTACATAAATACATATTTTGGTTTACTTTCTAACTTGATTCTCTGATCCTTGTGTGAGATATTTTGGATATGGTGAAATATGCATGGAGGTTGTAAGTGATCAATAAGAGATTGGTCACTCCTAATAAGGAGAGCAAATATCCTATGTGATCTCATAGGTGGATGATTTTGGAAGTCTTTGGCCAAAGCAAGATGATAATTAGAAAGAGATTTTTAATGCATCATCAACTGATTTATCACCTTCTAATCGAGATACATTTAGATAAATAATTGGGCTTGACATGATTCCATGCCCAAAGCTTATCTGGGGTGTTGTTTGACTGAAGGATTGAATTACATGGTAACTTACCACTGAAGGATATTTTTGATATTTTTATCAAATTTTATCTCTTTTGGATAGTCATGACACATTGCTAAACATCAATCTTGACTTATAAATTTATAAGAATTAAAAGAGTTTAATTCAAGAATTAATTAGAAAGAGTCCTAGTTAATTGATGCAATTGGGCTGACCTAGTCTAATCAGATTAGGGTTAGGTCAAAAGTTTGAGTTCACTACTAGCTAGATTTGGAATTCAATGGGTTATACATTTTAAGATTTGATTTTGGTCTGATTTAATTAGAATTTATTATAAATTTTAGAGGTTAATTTGATATGCTAGCACATTGTGTTAACCCAAGTTTTTAATTAGATTAAATTCAAAGTGTTTGAGCTAAAACAAACCTGTTGTCTTTGACTTAATTGGATTAGGTCTAAATTAATTGGTTTTCTATCTAACTTGGAAGTGTTTTAAGTGTGGAAGGACTCCTCCATGCCATCTGGTTGTCCATGCTAAAAATAAATGCGGCCCACCCTTTATTTGCATTAAGGAAGATGGAGAGTCCTTCTCCTTTAAGACTCTTAATTATCTCTTCATTTCCACTGATTTTCTTAATTATCATATGCCTTATTTAATATGGAGATTTATGGGGCATAGAAGAGAAGGAGTCCTTCTATATGAAGGCTCTTCTACACCATTTAATTTATTGGAGAATTATTTCTTTGTGTGAGAAAGTGGAGCGCCAAGAGTTGGCCCCCCTTGGGACTCCTTGCCACCTCTTCATTCCCTATTTAAATGGGATGCCACTTATAGGATAAGGGCCGACAAAATTAGAGATTTTGTCATGTGATAAGAGAGGAAAAAGGTGGAAAAAAAATTAGAAAAAAAAGATAAGAAAATTGAGAAGAAAAAATAGAAAGAAGAGAGGTGAGAAAAAAGGTAAGTGTGGTGTGCTTGTCCTAGGGTTTGATTTTTCTATGTATTGGAGTACAAAATCAAATCTTAGGTTGTGATATCTTTGGAGAGAACTTTCTTGGCATGGTCTTAGTAGAGGAATCAAAGACAAACGGGTGTTGGTACGATCATTTATCGAGAAGAAAGTCGATAATGTTCTTGTGAAGAAAAGGCTGTGGCGCTCTACCGATTGGGAAGGATCTTGATCATCTTCCATATGAATCACCGTTGGAGGACTTTTACTTTGGAGTCTTGTAGAGATCACCTTCTTATCATATTGCTCATTTTAGCAAGTATGAATTTCTAATCTTTGCATACTTGATTTTGGTTTGTTCGACATCTACAAGATGATTCTAGGGTTTGAGTTTCAGTTGGATAGTTTTAATTGTTAAAGCTTTCAATATGCTTATTAATTTTTTTTAAAAATTTATATTCCATTGCATGACTGGAATCCAATAAATAGATATAAAAATTTCATCATCAATGGTTTTAAAATCCATACTAAAGAATGTATGAAAATTTAGAAAAATCTAGAACAATGGAGTTATTATGGAAGTTAATGAAAAAAATTATTATAGTACACAATAAGTATTTTTTATATAAGACTCGAAAGATAAACAATGAGCTATTATCATCATAATGAAACTTAGGGACTTATATGATATGAGAAAAAGGTTAGAAGTAGAGGATGGTAAAACTTATGCTCAGTGTATGCTTTACAATGTTGTGCTAACTAATGATCTAAATGCTATAATGAGTTTGGTTAGGATGGATGTTGAAAGAGAGAATATTGTTTGATTCTTATTAGTGAGAAATATTTAAGATGCACTACAACAAAAATAATTTTTAGCGATAAATTGCTTATTGCATTTCTTATTATATGCCATTAAAATTTTTTTTTACTGCATTTTGATAAAAATACTGCTATCTTTCAATAAATATTTTTTTATTAATGATATTTTATTATAATTGCCTCTATAAATTTATATTTTATGGTATTTTATTATAAATACTATTATAAATTTATATTTTATGATATTTTATTATAAATACTACTATAAATTTATATTTTATAGTTTTTAGCAAATATATAGATAAATAATATCATAATTTATAGAATTTTAAAAAATTATCACTAAATTTTATATATAGAGCTTGATTTTGTAATACTGATCTCATAAAATATATTATTATACATAAATATTCTTAACATTACTTACTTAATAATGTGAAGGTATATTAATAAGTTAAATAAACTATATTTATATATTAATAGTATAAGTTATAGGTTGGTGATTGAGAACTCGCTATTGAAATAAAAGATCATTGATTTGAATCCTACTCTTTCTCTAATTCTAAGATATATAGTTTATTATTTAATATTTTTTATTGATATATAAAAAATACTGGCATTAAAATTTTAAAGGTACTTATATATGTCATTAAAATAAAAAATTTTATTGATATTTTTTAAAATATTAATAATTAATTACTGACACCATCTTAAGATAGTACATAAAAAAATGCCACAAAAATATTGCTAAAGATATTTACGATATTTTTTTTGATTTATAGCGATACTTAAAAATATCACTAATAGTCATTTTTATTGTAGTGATGTATATATATTGTATGAAATATTATCTTATCTTATCATATCATTTAAAAAAAATTATTTCTTGTCAGTAATTCACTTAGTATTGTATTTAATATTTGTCTTAACAAACTTTGATTTTTTTATTTATGCATGCTAGATGACATCATTCCTTGAGGAAAATAATTTAGAGGCATGGAGTTTCATCTTTTCCAAGCTAGATCATGTTTTGATTAGTTTCAGTAGCCCCTGTAGCCTTAGTAGCCTCTACAGGCCTAATAGTCCATGCAGCCCTAGTAGCCCAAGGTTGGTCCTTTCTCATTTGCATAGCAATCTTAGGCCATTAGAGGGTATTTGCATAGTGAATAATGGTAATAATGAAAAATATTATGAGGAAGCTATGGAGGAGGAACAAGGTTGATCAGGTAGCATGACATCATCCAATGGCCTAAATTGGCCTGATTTTTAGCAACCCTACTTTTCAAATCAAGAAACAAGTATCGAATTAGGGTAAAGGTAGCATGATATGGTCCAAGGGTGGTGATAAAAGCCAAAGTAGAGGCTAGCATGATGGACAAATGCCAAGCCAATCCAGGACCATCTATTGGGGTTGACTAGGAGCACACAAAAAGGAAGAGAGAAAAAGGACCTTGTATCATGGTCCATCCAAATATAAAGAGAAAGGAAGAGAGAGAAAGGGAGCATGAGAGAACAAAGGGAAAAAATCCATCAAAGGATGGTGGAACCATTGGTTCTTGATTAGATCCTAGCGAGTGGTAGCAACTTAAGGTATAATGATGGGAGGAGAGAGGTGTTGGTGAGGTGGGAAGCCAAGATGCCTAAACTCTAGCAACGATGCGGTTGCAGCAAGGGACAAGATTTTTCTCCCTTTTGGATGATGATGATTAAGGTAGTGGTGGCTAAAGGGGTGGAAGTGGGGATTTATAGGTGGCAAAGTATGCAACCTCCCCCATCTCGCCCCCCCACCCCCCACCTCCCACCCACACAAAAAGTTAGAGTACATGTTATTAGATACTGGGGTTTGATTTATATACGTAGTGAAAAGATAAAATAAAATTTTAATTAAACATGCAGCAAAAATAAAATTAATTTCAGATTAATTAATGAGAGATCTTATCTTGATCAATCCCAGATCCTTCATAGTTGTTAAGATTAAGATTAAAAAAAGAAGATCAGATCTTCACTTTTGTGTGGATAGTTCTTCATCGCAATCTAATGATCGTGGATGTCTTCACGATTTCTTTTGAAGCTGCACATGCATTCGATCTCTAAGTATTCACATAAGATCATCATCT
Source organism: Elaeis guineensis (assembly GCF_000442705.2). Lineage (NCBI taxonomy): Eukaryota > Viridiplantae > Streptophyta > Magnoliopsida > Arecales > Arecaceae > Elaeis > Elaeis guineensis. Next base: position 66,101,014 of record NC_025999.2, read on the forward strand.
GACCAAGATATCTAATCTCACTGGGGTGCTAGCTTTCTTATAGAGATCTTCTTTGAAGGTGGATTTATTTTTTCTCTTTACTGAACTTTCTTCTTAAAAATTTCAGTCTTTCTCTTGACAGATCATACTCTACACATGAATAGATCAAGAAACTTTTTTTGATCTTTTCTTGATTTTCTTCTCGAGAAAATTGAGCTCCTCAACCTTTCTTGATTTTCTTCTCATAAAAGTCCAGCATTCCATGTCTCTATTGCTTCCCTTCCCAAGGAAATCAAATGCTCCCTTTTTCCTTTTCCTTTGAGCATGTGCCCAACTTTTGGGTGTGTAAGAGAGAAAGAGAGAGATGAGGTGTTGAAGGCCCTTTGGCATGATCTCCGGCCCTTTTTTTTCTTACCACACTCCAACCCTTGGGCGTGTTGCTTCTCCACTTTATTCCCACCTTAAGATGAGGTGTGAACCTCCTTTATAGGATAAGGGGTTAGGGCATCCAACCCTTGGGCATCCAAGAGTTCCCCCACATCTAAACTCCTCCTTGCATGAGGAGATGGGGCTGCAGATGGATTCTTTCATGTTAAAATATTTTTCCATGTGATGAGTCATGGCACGTGAGAAAAGAAAGTGCTGGGATTTCTCTCACATCAACAGCACAAGGAGGCATTAAGTCAAGGAGTCCTCCCAAGTAAAAACACTTTTAACATGGTGAGGTGGGGGGCATGAAATCAATTTCATGTAAGAAAGATCAACGTGAAGAGAAGAGTGACACCATACAATGAGGAGTCTTGCTTGTTAATCATCTTTTGATGGATAGAGTCCCAAGTTGCCTAAACTTTGACCAAATGAAAATCTTTGTCTAATAAGGAGTCCAGTTGTATTTGAGTTTGATCACGTCAACTCTTTGACATATCAAATTAAATCCAACCATCTAATCAGATGTAACCTCTTTGTATGTGAGCTCATAGGTTCTATTCTATCTGGTAGGAAAAAATATTATGATCTCTATCAATAATATCATTGAAACTTCTTTCAATGGATTGGAACAATTCTAACTTATCTAATGAGAATCATTGACTATCAAAATAATTCTCATGAGTCTCATAATCCACCAATGACATCTAGCAGCATGTAGTGGCATTCTAGCAAAATAGAATAGATGAACCTTTAGGTATAGTTATCATGTGATTCAGTCCTTCTACCGTGAGTTCCGACAAGACGGAGGTTACAAATTTTTTTGTCAAATCCCATCATCTATCTTATATCAAATTTATTCGACTCAAGTTTCTAATGTAAAAATTATGAATTTTTTTTTTCATTATTCACATTGCCCTAGCCAAGATCTTCTGAACTTGATCGCATAAATCACATATAGCACTAACTCTCTTATCTACCAAGGATGATAGATCCTATATAAGTGCACATCCTATTTCTATAATAAACCTACTATAGCCAATATATAATGTAAAGATCTATATGGCTAGGAGATCAAGTATATGTGTAGTCAAACTATAGCAACCCAATTGTGAATAGCTAAGGCACTACAGGTCAAAGGATTAGTCATAGTATTGCAGCATCGAGCAAGTCACCGATGAGTGAGTAGACATCCAAGTGACTTCTCATATTGATCACGTTCAATATTCTTATTCTTTAACAACCATCTATTGAGTTTCGATCATATAGCAGAATAAAAATTTTAAAAAATTTTAACATGTATATTGAAAGCTTTAACAATTAAAACTATCCAACCAGAACTTAAACCCTAGAATCATCTTGTGGATGCTGAATAAATCAAAACCAAGCATGCCAAGAGTTAAAAACTCATACTTTATAAAATGAGCAATACAGTAAGAAGGTGATCTCTATGAGACTCCAAAGTAGAAGTCCTTCAATGGTGATCCACATGGAAGATGATCAAGGTCCTTCCCAATCGGTGCGGTGCGGCAGCCTTTTCTTCACAAGAATGTTGCTGGCTCCTTTCTTGAGGAACGATCACTCCAATATCTGTTTGCCTTTGATTCCTTCACTAGGACCATGCCAAGAGAATTCTCTCTAAAAATTTCATAACTTAGAATTTGATTTTATACTCCAACACATGAAAAAATTAAACTCTTGGACAAGCACACCACACATGCCTTTTTTTCTCACCTCCTTTCTTTCTATTTTTTTCTATTGATTTTTTTCTGGCTTTTTCCTCTCTTATCACATGCCTAAGTCTCAAATTTTTTCAGCCCTTATCCCATAAAGGGCATCCTATTTAAATAGAGAATGAAGGGATGGCAAGGAGTCCCAAGGGGTGCCAACTCTTGGCGCTCCACTTCTTCATATGGAGAATTAATTCTTTGATGAAATAAATGGCATAGAAAATCCTTCATACAAAAGGAATCCTTCTCTTTTGTGACCCATAATTTTTCACATTAAATTAGCATGTGATAATTTAAGGAAATCGATGGAATAAGAAGAGATAGATAAGAGACTTAAAGAAGAAGGACTCTCCATTTTTCTTAATGCAACAAGGGTGGACGGCATTTATTTTTGGCATGATGGCATGGAGTAGTCTTTCCTCACTTGAAACACTTCTAAGTTAGGTAGGAAACCAATTAATTTAGATCTAATCCAATTGGGTCAAAGGCAATAGATTTGGTTTAGCCTAAACACTTTGAACTTAACCTAATTGGGGACTTGGATTAACACAATGTGCTAGCATATCAAATTAACCCCTAAGATTTACATTAAACCCTAATTAAATCAGACTAAGAATAAATCTCAAAATGTGTGACCCATTGAGTTCCAAATCTAGCTAGCAGTGGACTCAGGCTCTTGACCTAATCTTAATCTGATTAGACTAGGTCAGCCCAATTACACCAATTAACCAGGACTCTTTCTAATTAATTTTTGAATTAAACTCTTTTAATTCTTATGAGTCCACAAGTCAAGATTGACATCTAGCAATGTGTCATGACTATCTGGAAGAGATAAAATTTGATAAAAATATCAAAAATATCTTTCAGTGATAAGTTACCATATAATTCAATCCTTCAGTTATACAACACCCCAAATGAGCTATGGGTATAGAACTATGTCAAGCTCAATTTTTTATCTAAATATTTTTCAACTAGAAGGTGATAATTCAGTTGATGATATATTAATTTTTTTTTTTTAATTATCATCCTACTTTGGCCAAAGACTTCCAGAATCATCTACTTATGAGATCACATAGGATGTTTGCTCTCTTTATTAGGAGTGACCGATCCCTTATTGACCACTCATAACCTCTATATACACTTCACCATATCCAGAACATACAATACAAGGATCAAAGAATCATGTTAGGAAGTCAACCAAAATATGGATTCATATACATAAGGTATCATGATGATCTCAAGTCAAAGGATCACTTGCATAACTCCTACTAGAGAATAATCAGCTGACATGTAAATAAGACTCCATCAGATATTCTCTCATAGATCAATTTAGTAAACTCATTCTCTAATGAGCATCCACATTCTTATATTAGTATCATCACAGAAGTGGTTGTGAGATCAACCACCCTTACCACTGAGCATACATAAGATGTGTCATCTTATCGGTATCATTGATCTCCGACTCAATAAACCAATAACTGAAAATATTTTAGATCGGGACTATCAAGAATTTAGGTCTCACTAGTATGTTCTCATCACGACCCCAAAATCATTATCCAAACCTATGGGGTTCATTATAATCTTAAATAATAATAAGATACAGCATATAATGAATGAAAATGCCTATTTAATTAATTAACAATGTCAAGCACATGAGTTTGAAAGATAAAATACATAAAAATATCTCATCACATCTCATATGCGATTGGCTTGTAGGGCATAATCTTTTCAATCTCTAATTTGCACTAAAGCCAATCGCCTCCATACTTGATGGCCATGCAATCAAGGTGGCAGTCAAACTACTGCAATGACAAGTCATTAGTGAATGTGTCCATTATATTATTCTTGATGTCAACTCGCTCCACAATCACATCGCATCTTTTGACTATCTTCCGAACGTGGTGGAACCACCTTAGGATGTGCTTGGATTTATGATGAGACCTCGATTCCTTGGCTTGAGCAACTGTCCCAGTATTGTCACAATAAAAAGGCACTGGTTGTTTAATTCTCCAAACCACATCCAATTCTAAGATGAATTTCTTCATCCAGATGGCCTCCTTAGTAGTCTTACTAGTAGTAATGTACTTAGCCTCAGTGACTGAGTCAACAACAATTTGCTGTTTGGAACTCTTCCAACTTACTGCTCTACCATACAGGGTGAACACATACCTAGATATAGATTTGCTATCATTCGAATCAGATTGAAAATTAAAATCAGTATAACTTTTTAATTTCAAATTAGATCCTTTATATATAAGAAAAATATTTTTAGTTCTTCTCAAGTACTTGAGTATGTTTTTCACAGCTTTTTAATGATCCTCTCCTGCATCTGCCTAAAATCTGTTTACAATACCCAAGGCATAAGCCACATCAAGCTTGGTGCACAGCATAGCATACATAATCAATCCTACAGTCAAAGCATAAGGAATATAACTCATTCTATTTCTCTCTTCAGGTATCTTAGGAGACATCTTCTTAGAGAATTGTATACCACGACTCATGGGCAAGTAACCTCTTTTACTTTTCTTCATGTTGAACCTCATCAATACAAGGTCTATGTACCTTGACTGAGACAAGCCAAGCATCTTTTTTGATCTATCCCTATATATAGATCTTTATACCAAGTATATAGGATGCTTCACCTATGTCTTTCACAGAAAATTTTTGTGATAGCCATATTTTGATCGATTGCAACATAGGGATGTCATTCTCAATGAGTAGTATGTCATTCACATATAAGATCAAGAAGATAACAACACTCTCACTAGTCTTTTTGTACATACAAAATTTATCCATATTTTTGATAAAGCCATACGATTTGACTGTCTCATCAAAATAAATGTTCCAACTCCTCGATACTTGCTTTAATCCATAAATATATTTATTTAGCTTGCATACATAATTTGCTCTCCCACTAGAGATAAATTTCTCTGACTGAGCATATAGACTTCCTCCTCAAGGTTTCTATTGAGGAAGGCAGTCTTGACATCCATCTATCAGATTTTATAGTCATAATATGCAGCAATAGCAAGCATGATCCGAATAGACTTGAGTATGGCTACAGATGAAAATATTTCTTCATAATCAATATCTTGTATTTGTCTAAAATCTTTTGCCACCAGCATAGCTTTATAGGTTTCTACTTGGCCATCTATTTCAATTTTTTTTTGAAGATCCATTTGCAACCTATTGGGGTTACGCTCTCAGGCGCAACAACCAAAGTCCAAACTTGGTTGGCATACATGAAATCCTTTTTGAATTTTATAGCTTCAAGCTATTTATCAGAGTCACTACTCATGATAGCTTTCGAATAAATCATTAGATCATCATTCTCAATAATGTGTGATGTGTTGTCATTCTTAATGATAAATCTATACCTGAGTGGTATATTACGCACTCTACTTGACCTTCAAAGAGGAGGTGTGTGTAGTAGCTATGCCTCAACAATGGGCACTTCTGGTTGAGCGTCAGCTTGTGAATTCTCCACATACTGATTCTAGATAGACTGTAGGTTTAGAGCTTCTTCAAGTTCAACTATCCTCCCACTGCCCCCTTCTTGGATGAACTTTTTCTCCAAGAAAATGGCATGCCTACCAACAAACATCTTTTATTGAGTAGGATGGTAGAAGTAGTATCCTATACTCTTCTTGGAATAACCTACAAACTTATATTTTTCTGATCTGACACTAAGCTTATGTCCATCAACTTTTTTCACATAAGTAGGACAACCCCAAACCTTAAGCTGTTTAAGACTGGGCCTCTTTCCTTTCTATATCTCATATGGAGTGCTAGAGATAGATTTTGTCAATATTTTATTCAAGACATATGCCACAGTCTCAAGAATAAATCTCCAAAGGAAGATTGCAAGATCCATGAACCACATCATGGACCACACCATATCTAATAAGGTGCAATTCTCTTTTCTCCAATACCATTTAATTATGGACTGTAAGGAGCTATCCACTGAGAGAGTACCATTTTTTTTTTAAATGATTAAGAAACTCACTAGTTAAGTATTCTCCTCCTCGATCAGATCGAAGAGCTTTAATACTCTTGCCAGTTTGTCTCTCAACCATTGTTTGATACTTTTTAAACTTGTTAAAAGTTTTGAATTTATATTTCATTAAATACACATATCCAAATCTTGATTTATCATCAGTAAATATGATGAAGTAGGAGTATCTTTCTCTAGCCTGAGTCGATATTGGACTACAAACATCAGTATGTACTAGATCCAAAATGTCACTCATCATTTCTTCATGTCTAGTAAATAGAGTCTTGGTCATCTTACCCATGAGACAAGATTCACAAGTTTCATATAATTCAAAATCATAAGAATCAAAAAATTTATCTTTGTATAACTTGTTAATTATTGACTCATTTATATGACCAAGTCGACAGTGCCAGAGGTATGTAATATTCACATCTTCTCTCTTCTGTTTCTTCATATTATCAATATAAAGTATATTATCATTAAGTGATAAGAATAAAAGATAATTATCAATGTAAGTATTTTCATAAATTTTATTAGAAAGATAAATAGAATAACCATTGCTCTTAGCTTTTATTTCAAAATCTTATTCTAATAACAAAGGTACAAAAATAATATTTTTAATAATTTTAGGAATGTAATAATAGGTCTTCAATTCTAAAACTTTGTCCGAAGGCAACTTCAACATCTCGGTTCCTACAGCTTCGATCTGGATGGACTTTTCACTAGCGCTGAATAGCATGAAGTCACCTTCATTCAGATTCTTTATTTATCCTGTAATGATTTACAAAGGTGTGAGCCACTGACAGTATCCAATATTCAAGAATCTAAAGTTGAAGTACTTAATGATAAGTTTGTTTGTATCATATACAAACCTTTAGCAATGTTTGCTTCCTTGTGCTTCAAAATTGTCAGGTATTCCTTGCAATTTCTCTTTCAGTGTCCGTCCTTACTGCAATGATAGCAAGTACTCTTGGTGGAGATCTTCTTTGCCTTCTTCTTCAAGATGCTAGCCTTAGGGTTCATCTTTTTCTTAGAACCCTTTTTGCCTTTCTTCTTAGAGATCTTATCTACAAGAAGAACTGGAGCCTTTTCACCCTTGAAATGGCTCTCTACTGTTTTAAGTATATTTAGCAATTTAAGCAAGCTTGTATTTAGTTTGTTTATATGAAAGTTAATGACAAGCTGTGAGAAGAAATCGAAGAGTGACTATAGGATCAAATTATGACTGAGCTCACCATCCATGGCAAAACCTAATTATCCCAGACAAGTGATCAGATCAATCAACTTAATGAAATGAGTTTGGACGGATGTGCCTTCACTCATCCTGACATGGAATAACTGCTTAGATATCTAATATCTAGTAGTTCAACTTTATTCTCCATATAACTCTTTTAGATTAAGGAGTATAGAAGGAACATCTATGCCTTCATGCTGCCTTTGAAGCTCATTGTTCATGAAGGCAAGCATGATACATTTGACAATTACACTGTCATCCTTTCACATTTTATATGCGGCCCTTTCCTCCTTGGATGCATCTTCTCTGATCGTATCGGGTGCAGGGATATCCAGTATATAGAAGACTTTCTCCTGTATGAGAACTATTCTCAAGTTTCTGAATCAGTCTACATAATTTAGTCCGATCAATTTATTTACATCTAAAATGCCATGTAGTGATAGTGAGGATGCTATTATGCAGTTAATCTATAATAATAAAAATACTATATAAGCGGACAACTCATGATGACATGCACAACTAGATAAGAACTTTTATTTAATTATGTCTCCCACTATTTTAATGAATTTTACAGCCCTCAAATATACAAATGAGAGATATCATCATATTTCTAAATGGAGTTGAGATCCCTATTCCTCACAAATATCTTGTGGATAGTATAACAAGCATTCATGAGTTTAAGAGTAGGTAACTCTTTACTAATTATATTTCATACAATTCTCAATATTTTTTTTGCATCAAGATCACTCATAGTCTTATGGATAGCACAATAAACTATGGTATTCTAGTTAAGTTAACCCTTCATTCTCATATAGCTATACTCAAACAATGCTGCCCTTATGGATAGCACAACAAGGCAATACTATTCAAATATGCCATAAGCATTAGTATACACTTAGTCAACATCATATCAATTTTTATAGTGAGTCTTGTGGATAGCACAACAAGGTCACTAAGATCTTGACATACTCTATTGACTAAGTATGAAGGAAGGCCTTTGTAGTATCTACATCACTAATCAATCTAAGTTCGAAACTTAATTAGACCAAATTGATGAGGTAAATAGGTGGGATGCTCCTCATAGCTTTTCTTAGACACCAATATAGTTGGCCAAACTAGCAAACATACCTAATTAGAAAACCATCGATAACACTTTCCTAAACACCAATTGATCTAATGAATTCAACATTTGATTTGTAAGTAAATTTTGATGCTACAACTTAATTTAATTTTTATAGAGAGTTTTAGATTGGTCTTAGTACATCCTAACTTCTACATAATATGTAAGACACATATAACAATTCATGCTATAGAACATGCTTTTTAAGTTATAATATCATTCATATTATATGCTAAAAAAGATTACTATAATCACAAAGGGTGTATAAATAATTTTGACTTAACATATAACAAGTTTAGTCAACTTACAAAACCCTAATCGAATTAGGTATGTAAATACAATACACCCTTAATCAAAATGATTTAAGCATCAAACAACCATGAACCATTAAATTTCATATTATAGCAAATTTTAAATTTAATAACTAAAATTTAAATTCATGATTCAAACAAAGTCAAAAATAATTTTTAATTTTAAGATCGATGCTAGAAATCGATACAGCATATTGGTATTATATGAATCAGATCAAATCTATACTACAACTTAGGCACTTGTTTGATCGAATCTAATAAGGATGGCTCTGATACTACTATTGAATTTTGATCATGTAGCAGAATATAAATTTTAAAAAATTTTAATATGCATATTGAAAGCTTTAATAATTAAAACTATCCAACTGAAACTCAAACCCTAAAATCATCTTGTAGATGTCGAACAAACCAAAACCAAGCATGCCAAGAGTTAGAAACTCATACATTCTAAAATGAGCAATATGTTAAGAAGGTGATCTCCATGAGACTCTAAAGTAGAAGTCATCCAATAGTGATCCACATGGAAGATGATCAAGGTCCTTTCCAACCGGTGTAGTGCTGTAGCCTTTTCTTCATAAGAATGCTGTTGGCTTCCTTCTTGAGGAACGGTCACACCAATACCCATTTGCCTTCGATTTCTCCACTAGGACCACACTAAGAGAATTCTCTCCAAAAATCTCACAACTTAAGATATGAAAAAATCAAACCCTAGGAGAAGCACACCACACTTGCCTTTTTTTCTCACCTTTCTTCTTTCTATTTTTTTCTACTAATTTTTTTTGGCTTTTTCCTCTCTTATCACATGCCTAAGCCTCAAATTTTTTTAGCCCTTATCCCATAAGGGGCATCCTATTTAAATAGAGAATGAAGGGATGGCAAGGAGTCCTAAGGGGTGCCAACTCTTGGTGCTCCACTTCCTCACATGGAGATTAATTCTCTGATGAAATAAATGATGTAGAAGAGTCTTCATATAGAAGGACTCCTCTTCTTCTGCACCCCATAATTCTCCACATTAAATTAGCATGTGATAATTTAAGGAAATCGATGGAATAAAAAGAGATAGATAAGAGACTTAAAGAAGAAGGACTCTCCATCTTCTCGAATGCAAAAAGGGGTGGATGGCATTTATTTTTGATGTGGACAACCTAATGGTATGGAGGAGTCCTTCCTCACTTGAAATACTTCCAAGTTAGGTAGGAAACCAATTAATTTAGATCTAATCCAATTAGGTCAAAGGCAATAGGTTTGGTTTAGCTCAAACACTTTGAACTTAACCTAATTGGGAACTTGGGTTAACATAATGTGCTAGCATATCAAATTAACCCCAAAAATTTAAATTAAATTATAATTAAATCAAACCAAGATCAAATCTTAAAGTATGTGATCTATTAGATTTCAAATCTAGCCAGCAGTAGACTCAAACTCTTGATCTAATCCTAATCCGATTAAACTAGGTCAGTCCAATTGCACCAATAAACTAGGACTCTTCCTAATTAATTTTTGAATTAAATTTTTTAATTCTTGTGAGTTCATAAGTTAAGATTGATGTCTAGCAATATGTCATAACTATCCGAGAGAGATAAAATTTGATAAAAATATCAAAAATATCCTTCAGTGGTAAGTTACCATGCAATTCAATCCTTCAATCATACAACACCCTAGATGAGCTATGGACATGGAATCATGTCAAGCCCAATTGCTTATCTAAATATATCTCAATCAGAAGGTGATGATTCAGTTAATGATATATTAAAAAAATTTTTCTAATTATCATCTTACTTTGACCAAAGACTTCTAGAATCATCTACCTATAAGATCACATAAGATACTCGCTCCCTTTATTATGAGTGACCGATCCCTTATTGACCACTCACAACCTCCATACACACTTCACCATATTCAGAACACCTCACACAAGGATCAGAAAATCAAGTTAGAAAGTGAACTAAAATATGGATTCATGTACATAACATACTATGGTGATTTCAAGTCAAAAGATCACTTGCACAACTCACACTAGAGAACAATCAGCTGATATATAAATAAGACTCCATCAGATATTCTCTCATAGGTCAATTCAGTGAACTCATTCTCTACACCCATATTTTTATATTAGTATCACCACACAAGTGGTTGTGAGATTAACCACCCTCACCACTGAGCATACATAAGATGTGCCAATCTTACTGATATCATTGATCTCCGATTCAATAAATCAATAACTGAAAATATTTTAAATTAAGACTATCAAAAATTTAGATCTCACTGGTGTGATCTCATCATGACCATAAAATCATTATCCAAACCTATTGGGTTCATTATAATCTTAACAATAATAAGATACAATATATAATAAATAAAAATATCTATTTAATTAATTAATAATATCAAGTATATGAGTTTGGAAGATAAAATATAAAAAAATATCCCATCGCATTCCATATACAATTGGCTTGTAGGGTATAATCTTTTCACCACCTGCACTCTTGCTTCAATGGCCCCATACTGTAGACTCAAGATTCATCTATCCTAAAGAAAAGTGATCCATACACTAATCTATTTGAATCAATCATCTTTTTTATGATGATCCATTGATCAAAAATTTTAAAAATTAATCACCAATGATACATATCTCAAATTCTCAACTCTTGAGAATATGTATCATCATCTTGTTAATTTTTTAGATGATTCATGGACACATTCACAATATGAATGGAATAAATAACCTAATTTCATCAATAATAAAAATATCAAATACAAAATTATGTCTCAGAATAAATATATATATTAGCTTGATTGGCTTCTAAGGCATATATCTAACAATTCCACTTATACTAAAGTTAATCAGCCATATACCTAAGCCCCATCTTCTCAAGATGTACTTCAGTCTTCTGATGGCTAAGTGGCTTAGTCAATGGGCGTACCACATTATTCATAAAGTCTACTCTCTGCATCTTAATGTAGTTCTTCTTAAGATAGTCATGTATAATATGAAATCATTGCTCTATATGCTAGAATTTTTAGTGAAACTTAGGCTCCTTAGCTAGAGCTTTGGTGCCATTATTATTACAGTACAGTTTTATTGTATCAGATGATATTACACCAAGTTCTGTAATAAATTTTTTGAACCAGAAAGTTTCTTTAGCAACCCAAGGAGCGACGATGTACTTAGCTTCCATGGTGAATCTGCAATGATCAGTTATTTGAGACTCTTCCAATCACCAAACCTTCATCGCATAAGAAAATATATCCTGATATATACTCTCTATCATCAACATCAGACATAAAGTCTAAATCTATGAATCCTTATACCCTCAACTCTTCTCCTCCTCCAAGGATCAAGAATATATCTTTAGTTATTTTCAACTACTTAAGAATGTTCTTCATAGCTATCTAGTGCTTGCCTAGATTCAACTGATATCTGCTCGTGACACTCACAACATGGGCTATATTAGTTCGTGTATATAGCATGGCATACATGAAACTTTCTATAGCCAATGTATAAGGGATCTTACTCATATGCTAAATCTCTTCAGCTGTATTGGGGAACATCTTTTGGAGAGATGAATCCTATGCTTAAAGGATAGCAACCCTTCTTGGAGTTTTTCACACTGAACCTCTTCAGCACCTCCTCTATATACATCTTTTGCGAAAGATCTAGCATCCTTTAGATCTATCTCGTAGATATTTATTTCCAAAATATAGGATGCTTTCTCAAGATCTTTTATGAAAAATTCTTTAGACAACCAAATCTTAACAAAAGTTAACATGGAAACATCATTCCCAATCAAGAGGATGTTATCCATATACAATACAAGGAATGTGATAGCACTCCAATAGATCTTCTTATAAACACATAACTCTTCATTCTTGATGAAATTAAATAATTTGATCATATTATTAAAATGAGTATTCCAACTTTTAGATGCTTGCTTACTTTAGTTCATTGCAACTTGCATACCTTATGACTTTCGTCACTAAAAGTGAAACCTAGAGGCTGCTCCATGTGGATATCTTCCTTAAAATATCTATTTAGAAAGATAATTTTCACATCCATCTATCAGATTCATGATCCTAGTATGCCATAATAGCAAGCAGTATTTGAATAGACTTTAGCATAGCCACAGATGAAAAAGTCTTCAGATAGTCAATATCTTCATGTTGACTAGAACCTTTTGCCATGAGCTTTGCCTTATAGGTCTTTACCTTTCTATCCGAACCTATCTTTCTTTTGTAGATCTATTTAGATCCAATATATATTATACATTCTGGTGGACCCACTAAGATCCAGATTTGGTTGGAATGCATTGAGTTAACTCTTGACTTTATTGCTTCCAACCACTTCTCGAAGTCAATATCTGACATCATCTTGTTGTAGGTTCTGAGATCCTTTCTATATTTTCTATCTCTCATGAGAAATATTTTTTCTACTTCCTTTGTCAGTATACCTAAGTATCTTTTAGGAGGATAAAAAATGCTACTTGATCTATGAGGTAGAAGAGAAAGTGCATATACTGGCTCAATATAAATAGGTTCTCTAGGTTCTATGACTCGTTGCTTTTTAGAGACTCTCTCTTTGAGTTTAATTTTTCTCCTACTACTTTTATCTTGGATAAAGTATTTTTTCAAGAAGACAGTGTTAGAAAATGCTATGATTTCATGCATGTAGTTTAAAAATTTTCATAAACAATTTATGTATAGTGAAAGTAAATTAAATTAAAACTTTTTAATTTAACAACACACCAAATCTCATCTGTAAACCACATGGTGAATCTTGATATGAATATGTCACCATCATCTGAAATCTAAAAACAAACACAAAATGCATCAGAAGAAAAATCAAAGATCTAATCTCCATACCTTCAGATCTTACGGATGTCCAGGGTTTGAGTCTTAGCCACGCAAGTGTCTAGCCTCTGCTGGTATCCATATAGAGATGCTTGATTGGAGTATCGAGACTATCAGTGTGCTAGCACCTTATAAGTCTCATTCCTCAGCTTTGGATCTAAATCTTCTTCTAGAACTTGAAGAAGATGAACACTATGCGAACCCTTTCGTGCAGATCTGATGGCATTTGAACCGGACCACCAAGAAAAGAAGAAGAATCTTTCTTCCTCTCTTTCTTTCTCTCTTTTTCTCTCTTTTTGGATCTGATCTCATCAGATTATGGGGCACTAAGATTGAAGAAGAGAGGAAGGGAGGCATTGGAATAGAGATATACTGCGGCAAGAAGGGAGCACTCCATATCTCACGCACACCTTCTCCCTCTTCTTATATTTTGTTGCACAAAATTATTTTCCACACCCCAACCAATCCCTAACACCTTAATAGATCAGATATGATATGATCTTGGGCGTTAAGATCAAAAGGAAGGGATAAGATGTGTTAAGATAGGAGAAGCGGCCAGGAAGTTATCTCACACACAACTTTAGCGCCAGCCCACCTTTCATAATATTTTTGTCACACAAAAATAACATCTCACACCCATATTAGATCCTTATCTGATATATTTCTCTTTTAAATCAAATTCAAAAGGCAGGATGAGTCAAAGGGGAGAGAGAATCCCAAACAAGGTGCCCCCTTATCATTCATGCATGCAAAGAAAAAGGGGCACACATCTTCATGTGTGCCCTCTCCCTTTCTATGTGAGATCTAGAGAGGGAAGCCCAGTAAAAGTGGGCTTTAAGGGTTAGGTTTAATCTAGTTCAATCTAGATCTAAATCAAGTTCAAATCGAGTCCGAATCGAATCGAATTCAAAAGGCTATTAAAACTGATCCAATCAGGATTGAAATCCAAATCTGATTTGGATAATTGAACCTAATTAGCATTAAATTAAATTAAACTCAATTAAATTAAATTTAGTTTAAACTAATTGAAACTTGATCCATAATTTAATCAGTCCAAAATAAATTATAATACTTACAATTAAGTCCCTGCGCTAACAATTAGCAGCTACCAAAATTATGCACTTATAAATTAGCAATTTTTAAAATTCAAACTATCAATCTAATTGATAATCTGAATATTATCCAAACTATGGATCAGATCATACTCTTTTTAGATATGACCCCTCAGGTTCTATTCTATCTGATAGTGAGATATTCTGTGATCTCCATCACAGTATCATCGAAACTCTTTTTAATGGGTTGGAATGATTCTAACTCATCTCAACAAGGATTGTTGATCCAAAAATAATCTTAGTGAATTCTCACAATCCACCAGTGATACCTAACAACATATAATGGTAATCTAGTAGAATAAAAAAGATAAATTCCTAAGTACAGTTACCGTATGATATAATCCCTCTATCGTGAGTCCTGACTAGATGGAGGTCTTGAAAAACTCATCATACCCCATCATCAGTCATATATCAGATTGGCTTGACTCGAGTTCATCTGTGAATCTCGTAAAATTTTTTTTCAATATTCACACTTACCCTGGCCAGAGACTTTCTGAACTCAATCTTGTGAATCACATAGAACTACTTCTTTTCTATCAAAGTTGATAGATTCCATCTAGGTGTATCCTACTCCAAACAGCGAGTCTGAACCTACCACAACCAACATACACAATAAGGATCTAAATGGCTAGGGACCAAGAGAACGTGCAGTCAAACTAAGTAGTCTTACTATGAATAGCCAACACATCATAGGTCAAAGGATTAGTTATACCATTATAGCATCGAGAAAATCACTGACGAGTGAGTAGATATCTAAGTGATTTCTTATGTTGGTCAGACTCAGTGCAAGTTGTTCTCTAACAACTACCTATACTCTCACCTCAGTATCTCCATACTACAGACTCGAGATCTATCTATCCAGAAGGGAAGTGATTCATGCACCAATCTTAAATAGATTGATCACTATCCTCCATGACAATCTTATGATCAAAAGTATTTAGAAATTAATTACTAATGATGTATGTCTCAAATTCTCAATATCTTGAGAATATACAAAATCACCTTTGTTAATTTCTAGGATAAATCATGGACACATGCAATATGATTGGTAGTAAAAATTGCCCAACAAGTCTAAAAAATATGTCCTAGAAAAATGTATTCATCAGCCAAGATTGGCTTCTAAGGCACTCATCTAACAAACTCCCATTTGCATTAAAGCCAATCTACCACATACCTGAGCCCCATTTTCTAAAGATAGGCTTCGATTTTTAGCTGGCTAAGTGACTTGGGCCTACCACATTCTATGTGGAGTCTACTCTTTATACCTCTATATATTTCTACTCAAGGCAATCGCGTATATCCCTGCTCTATGTGCTTGGACTTCTAGTGAGATCTTGACTCCTTAGCGAGGGTTATGAGTCATTATCTTTGCAATACAGTGTCATGATATCCAATAGTATGACATCCAATTTTGCAACTATCATAAGAATCAGAATGCATCCTACACATCTACAGTATACTCAGCTTCCATTGATCAATTGTTTGGAACCCTTCCAACATACCAAACCAACATGATTTAAGAATACATACTAATGTAGACGTTCTACTATCAGCATTAGTGTATCCTCCCACTCTTAGCTCTAACTTTTCTCTAAAGATCAGAAATAAATCCTTAGTGCTTCTCCAGTATTTAGGCATGTTTTCACAGCAATCTAGTGCTCTCAGCTTGGATTCAACAAATATCTGCTCGTGACTCTCACAGCAAGATATACAAAATCGAGTACATAATATGGCATATACCTATACCCAAGAGGATAACGGATCTCTTTTAGAGGTTTCTATGCTGAACCCTTTCAGCACCTCTTCTATGTACTTATCTATGAAAAATTAAATATCCTTTAAGATCTATCTCTATACACCTTTATTCTCAGAATATAGGATGTTTGCACTAGGTCTTTGATGAAAATTCTATATACAACTACATTATAATTGATGTTAGTATGGGATCTTCCCACTGACCTTTATGTAAACATATGATTCCTCCTCATTTTTGATGAAATCAAATAATTTGATCACATCATTCTAAGTTGTTTGCTTAAATCCATGAATGGATCTTCGCAGTGTGATCACCATCACTAAAAATAAAATCCATAGGCCACTACATATAGATATCTTCTAAAGATATTCATTCGGTAGGACTATCCATACATCTATTTCTCAAGGTCGATGTCCGACATCACTTCGTTGCACTAGATCTTAAATTCATAAGTTTAGATCTTATAATTTTGAATCTTATTTCTTAATTAAGTATATTATGTACATAGGTTTAAGTTTAGATCTCAAAATAATTTTTGATCTAAACTATTTGTATTATATCTCATATAATTTTGTTGTCTGCAAAATCAAGTCGACTCATCCTGGTACTCGAGTCGACTTGTCACAGTGAGATGACTCAACATTGAGATAAATAAAAAATTATAGACCTAGTCTGTACTATTGAGTCAGCTTATCAGCAAATGAGATGACCCATCAAGGTCTCAAGTTGACTCCAACAAAAATAAGTCGACTCACCAAGCATTCGAGTCAACCCGAAAAAGAATCGAGTCGACTCCAAAGGCATGCCAGTCACAGTTTCATGGTTTCATGAAAATAGAACCTAGGATTATGGATCTAGAGTTTTGCAAAAATTAAGTTTCAGATCATGTGTCAAAAAATTATATATCACATATATTATTTACTAATCTAAAACACATATCTTAATACATGAATAAACATATTTAAATTTAAAATATATATCATATATAATTTTTTATTCACTATTCATCTTTATAGAAAATATCACAATCGACACCCTTACACATCATAAGAGAATCCATTGAATCGGCAAGAGAGGAACTTTAATCCATTCTTTCTCTTATGATCAGACAGCCATGATGATTATCCCAATTCGATTACTAAGCTACTAAGATATTAATCTAACATATCATATATGTAATCAATTAAAATTCAGACCTAATTATCTTTCACATGATAGACATATGAATAATAATTTAAATATATGCATGCAAGCATATATCACATATATGAAATAATTTAAGCAACCATACTAGATCTAAATTAAATCCTAATTAATGTATTTAAATTTGAAACTAATTTCAGATCTGAATTTCTCATGATTTATTTTAGATATGAAATAATTTTAGATCTGAAATAATTCTATAATCACATTACAACATACAAAAATTTCATATCTACCATTAATTAATGTTCTATATCATTCTAGGACAATCTTTCAGCATAACAGGGTTATGTCAGATCAACCTTATTTCAAAATGATATCTAGCATCTAACTAATCTTCAGATCTGATTTCTACAAATCAAATTTCAGATTTGAGGGTTTCATGTTCATATCAGAATTTGGCTCTGATACCACTATTAAAAAATGCTATAGTTTCATGCATGTAGTTTAAAAATTTTTAGAAATAATTTATGTATAGTACCAGATCTCATCTACAAATCAGATCTCATCTACAAACTGAAAGAAATATGCAGTAGTGCAGTACATGTAATTTAAAAATTTTGTACAGTGAAAATAAAAGATTAAATGATTTAATCCTAATCTACCACATCATGATCTTTGATATAAAAATATATACTTTAGATCTGAAAATAAAAATTACATCGATCTCATTGATGCTGAAATTCTAGATCTAACTATTAGATCTACCATAGGAATCAAAATAAGTTAGATATTATTACCAAACAAATTTGATCTTAATCTCCTCTGATCCAATAGTTGAAGAAGGTATTCCTCAGGTCGCTCGCAGCCACACAAAGTCATCTGGCCTCTATAGAAAGATCCATGTAAAGACAAGCGTAAATCAGAGACTTGGAGGTGCTAGCCTGCAAGCAACTTCGATAGCTGATTTGTTCCTCCTTCAAATACCTTGGACACTCCAAAGCAAGAGAGGATCAAGAGGAAAAATAGAGGAGGAGGAAAAGAGACTCTAGAAATAAAAATCAGTAAGGGATTGATCATGGGATGTCCAAGAGAGAGGACCTCTTTTTATAGACTAAGAATTAGAGTTTTTCAAGGAAGAGCACCAAGAGTCAACACCAAAACCTCCTTTTGGCATCTCAAAAAAATTTTAAAAAATCATTAAGATGTGGAGAAAGATTTTGGAGTCTCATAAGCCAAAGGATTCTCTAAAAAAAGTTTAAAAAAAATTAATATGGTACCAACAATATTTCATATACGAAAAATTCCTTTCCTAGTTTACCTCTTAACTCTAATTCGGATTGCATTCGAATTAGGCAAGAGATAATATTATGACACATCAGCTATTGTTGCGCACTCTTATTGGATCCTCTATCATGATGCCAAAATTCATAACCCAAATCCAATTAGGCATGGAGAAATTGGCATGGGTTCAAGAGTGGCGCAGGAGATAAGGATAGAGTCCTAGTCCAACTTGGACTCTTCATTTCTAATTTAATTCTAATCTAAATAAAATTTGGATTGAACCCACTAATAGAAATAAACCTAATCTAATTAGAAACTCAAATATCTCATCAAATTTCTAACCTAATTAGAAATTAGTCGAGTCAAAACCCTGATCGAATCAAGATCAAATTTTCTTTGTAATCAGGTTCGATCATATCAAATTCAATCAGAGTCGAACTGAATCTAATTCAATTAGATTTGATCCAAAGCTCTTTGCTCAATCAAATTGAGTCAATTAGTAATCTAATTACTAATTAATTTTTTAAAAATAGTAGAGTTTCAATCCCAATGAGACTCTCTCCTAGAGTCCTAGTCTGAGTAGGACTCTTCACCAGAGTCACAATCTAATTGGACTCTTCAGCCATCAGATCTGATCAAATCTTTTAATACGTGTGACCCCATAGATTTGAACCTAAGCTAGTAGCATAGAAATAATTTTTTATACCAATCGATGTAACTATCTAGCAATGATGATCCAACGATCGGATAGGTTGAATTATTGCAAAGCAGCCTTCTTGAATCTACTGACGTATGGTTATCGTATAATTTATCCCTTTGACCCAAATGCTCAAGGCGTTCTATGGTTTAACTGTCAACCCTAATTTAGTCAACCACATTATATTTCAATCTTTCAAATCTATCTCATGAATTATCCTGGTCAAGATTTTACTGGATTGAAATACACTAATACATATCTCCTACTAATTCAGAGGTGTCAATTCTATCTTGACTCGCACACCGACTTGATAAGTACTTGACTGCACCCAGTAGCCTTCTGTCATTAAGTTAGAAACTCAAATGGTTCAGTACTAAAATATAATGAGTTGCTTACAAGTCACCGTGGTGGTCTCAGGTTGGAGGGATACTTATATCCATACCTTTCACGAGCTACTCTTGACAGCAGAGTGCTCGATATATGGTCATGTTCGATGCGAATGTACTCTTATATTCCATCTATATGCTATAATAATATCTCCACACTTCTTGATTAAGAGGATAACCAATTCATATGGCACGCAATGACCTATACTCGATAATGCTATCATCCTATTAATAGCATATCATTTGGTCGCGAACATTTTTAAGAACTTAACGATAAATCCTTCTTTATCGATTAATTATAGTTCTAAGGACTTCATTACAATATAGAAGTTCAAAGATGGATAATTTGTAAGAAAAATATCAAATAATTTTTATTAATAAAAATTTATATATTATTTACAAGAGAAGTACAATCATCAACAGACTGACGATTGGCTTTGGGACATATTTTTCAACAACTTTCACTGGGACTAAAGCCAATCGGTACAGTATCGAATATCCATCTTTGACTTGTGGTCATCGAACTCTTTGATTCTGAGAGCTTTAGTAAATGGGTCGGTTAGATTCTTCTTCCCATCAATCTTCTGAAGGTCGACGTCACTTTGATCCATGATCTCCTAGATAAAGTGATAGTGGTGCAGAATATGCTTGATGCGCTGATGGGACCTCGGCTCCTTGGCTTGAGCAATGGCTCTAGTATGCCGCAGTATAACAAGATAGGGCCATCAACAAAGGATACCACTTTGAGCTCATCGATAAATTTTTGCAACCATACAGCTTTCTTCGCCGCATCGGATGCCGCGATATACTCGGCTTCGCAAACAGAGTCTGCCATAATGCGCTGCTTGAAATTTTTTCAGTAGATTGCTCCACTATTTAGGGTAAAAATATAATCTGACACACTCTTACTATCGTCATGATCTGACTAAAAGCTGGAGTCAGTGAACCCTATCAGTTTCAAGTCAGTTTCACCATACATAAGCCACTAGTTTTTAGTATTTCTCAAATACTTAAGAATGATCTTTACGACCTTCCAGTGGTTCTCTCCTGGATCAGACTGATCTCTACTCACTACCCCTAGTGAGTATGTCATGTCTAGTCTCATACATATCATGACGTACATAATAGAACCCCCTATCGAAGTATATGGAACCCTATCCATACGCTCTCTCTCTTGAAGAGTTATCGGACAATCTCTTTTCAAAAGAGAAATTCTTTGACCTATCGGAAGATAGCCTTTCTTGAAATTCTCCATGCTAAACCATTTCAGCATGGTATCTATGTACGTAGATTGGGAGAGTCTGAGCAACCTCTTAGATCTATCCCTATAGATCTTCATCCCTAGGATATAGGCTGCTTCTTCCAGATCTTTCATGGAGAATTGTGACGACAGCCACACTTTTATTTTCTATAATGCAGGGACATCATTCTCGATTAAGAGAATATCATCCACATACAACATAAGAAATATAATTATTGAACCATTTGCCTACTTATATGTACAAGGTTCCTCTCCATTCCTAATGAAGCCATACATTCTGATCATCTTATCAAAACGTATATTCCAACTCTAAGATACTTGCTTCAATCTATAAATGGATCTCTGAAGCTTGCATATCTTGGACTCATCTGTGGATGTGAACCCTTCAGGTTGTATCATATACACCTCTTCGTTCAACTCTCCATTTAGAAAAGCTATCTTCACATCTATCTGCTAGACTTTATAAACTAAGTATGCTGCTATCCAAGCATGATCCGAATAAATTTGAGTATTGCCACAGGAGAAAATATCTCATCATAGTCAATACCATAATGCTGACGATAACCTTTAACAACCAAATGGACTTTATAGGTCTCCACCTTTCCATCTACGTCCCTCTTCCTCTTAAAGACCCACTTACACCCTATGGGTTTAACTCCTTCAGATGGGTTAACCAATGTCCATACATTGTTGACCTTCGTGGGCTCTATTTTGAATTTCATAGCTTCAAACCATTTATCAGAGTCAGATCTCTACATCGCATCTATATAGGTGATTGGATCCTTATCGTTCTCATTGAGTTCAACAAGGTCTCCATCCTGGACTAAGAAATCTAAGTATCTGTCCAGCTGATGCGATACTCTATCGGATTGCCTTAAGGATGTTTGTTCATTGGGCTCTGAGTTTGATTTTATCAAATCCAGTTCAGATTTAATCATTGGTGTTGGTTCTTCTACCTGTTGAACTTCATCAAGTTTGATTTTAAAGGTATTTATTCCTTCATTAAAGAATTTTTTTTTCAAAAAGTGTGCCTTACTGCTAACAAACACCTTTTGTTCAGCAAGTAGATAAAAATAATATCCCCTTATTTCTTTGGGATACCCTATGAAGTTATATTTATTGGACCTAGGACTGAGCTTGTCAGTTTGTAATTGTGTAACATAAGTCAGACACCTCTAGACCCTAAAGTAAGAGAGGTTTAGCCTACGCCCTAATAATATCTCATATGGTGTCTTACTAACTGACTTGCTCGATACATTATTGAGCACAAGACAGGCTGTTTCAAGTGCATATCTCCAAAAGAAGATCGACAGAGTTGCAAACTCCATCATGGACCGAACCATGTCCAACAAGATTTGATTCCTCCTTTCTCAGATGCCATTATGCTGTGGTGTCCCTAGAGGGATCCATTGGAAGAGAATTTCATTCTCTCCTAGATATATCAAAAATTTACTAGAGAGGTATTCACCTCCTCAGTCAGACTGAAGAGTTTTAATACTTTTTTCAGTTTATTTCTCTACTTCATTATAGAATTGTTTGAATATTTCAAACGATTCGGACTTATGTTTCATCAAATAGACGTATCTATACCTAGATAGGTCATCTATGAACGTAATGAAATAGCTATACCCTCCTCTAGCACATGTGCTCATGGGTCTACATACATCAGTATGTATCATACCCAGCACATCGCTGGCTCGTTCATCTTTTTCAGTAAAAGGTGACTTGATCATCTTTTCAAGAAAACAAAACTCACAAGTAAGTAACGATTCATAATCATCTTTATCAAGAATTTCTTCTTGAGCTAACCTGTTCATCCTATTCTTGTTGATATGACCTAGCCTATAATGCCAAAGGTAGGCATCCATGACATCATCTATTTTAGGGTGTTTATTTGAAATGTACATTACATTAGGCCTAGATACAACATAGATACCATTATTTAACTGTCCACGCAAAATTGTAACACCATTCAAAATGATATCATAAAAATTTTTTTTATTGATATTTCATAATTGAAATTGGCCAAGAGGCCTAAAGAAATAACATTCAAAGGAAAACTAAGACAATAATGACACTCATCAAGAACAATGTACTGAGACTCGAATACAAGCTTGATGATTCCTAAAGCTAGAACTGAAACTGATCTTCCATCTCCAACATTCAAAAATCTCTCACCTTCTCCAAATCTCTTAATGACCTGAAGACCCTGTAAGGAATTGCAAATATGAATAGGGCTATCGATATCCAATACCCAGGTCATTGTATCAAAAAAAAAGAAGTTACAAGGTGTTATCACATAAGTACCTTGTCCAGTAACTAATTGCTTCTTTTTCTTTGGCCTATTCGGATCAAGAGAAGTGATATACTGAGGATAATTTCTCTTCTAGTGACCCTGCTTTTTGCAAAAGAAGTACTCTGCCTGACTTTGATCAGTCTGGAACTTAAATTTCTGGGACTGACTCCCAGCACCAGGCACCTTCTTATTCTTTTTCTTTTTTTCTTTCTTAAAGGGACGGCCACTACCCGAAAAAGATCCTTCCACTAGATTCACTATCTCCTTGTGAAGCTAGTGATCCTTCTCAAAAGTCTGTAGCAACCCCAACAGACCATGGTAGTTGACTATAGACTTTGTCATTCTGAAATGATTGAGGAATGATAGGTAGGACTTGGGTAGGAAGTTCAGGATCGCATCCTTCCCGAGCTGTTCGTGCGAAGGAAAGCTGAGTTTGCTTAATTTTTTAATTTGCCCAATCATGTGCAATACATGATCAGTAACATATGCACCCTCTCTCATTCGAGCGCTGAAAATTACGCAACTAGTCTTGTGCCTCTCAACATCGTCAAGAGTACCAAAAGAATCCCTCAACACTTGAAGCATTTCCTCTGGCTGAGCCTCTTCAAATTTTTGACTGAACTTATTATTCATAGAGGCCCGCATAATGCAATGAACTATGGTGCGATCGTTGAGCCACTTCAAATAAGTATCTCGGACCGCGCCTCGGGTGTTGGGAGCAGGCCCCTCAGGTGTTGGATCCGTTATCACATAAAGGATTTTCTTGTGCTCCAAGACTGTCTTTAACTTTCGATATCAATTATCAAAATTTGGTCTGGAAAGCCTCTCACTGTCCAACAGTGATCGGAGCGACAAGTTTGAGGCCATATCTGCATACACAAGAAAAACACAAAATCTAATTAGTATATGAATTTGTTAATTCTAAAGACTTGGACTTTAGTCTAAAGGTCCTCTCACTATTTTATATGAATTGATAGCCTCTACCTCCAATTTGAGAAATTATTTTAATTTTTTAGTGGATACTAGAATCCACACAGACTACATATAGGCCCAAGGATGGCTCGATCAACCCATATGCACCTATGGGTAGGTTCTTAACCAATTATTTCTTCAAACAACTTTTAGTATTTGATTTAGACCCAGATTCATTTCAGTAGGTGATGGGCTTCTACTGAAAGTTTTAATTAAGTCAAACCATTAACATGAACCTACTCAGTGGTTCTACCTAATGAGTGATCAGGCCCGAGGATGACTTGGTCAACCCAACCATCATCAGATAGTTTAACAAAGTCATCATATGATGAATGATAATTCTATTATTCAGAGTAAACACCAGACAGATGGCACCTGCAATGTCAATTATAGATAATGGACCAATTATCATTTACCTTAATGGGAGGCTATGATCTAGTTATTTTCATAACAAGCTCATTTTAGAGACCTAATAATTTAGAGGGTTTAATCGATTTAGAGAAAAGAGAAGAGAAGAAAAGATCAATCAGTAGACCATAATCTTCCCACTGACTTCACCAAATCATTAAATAGGGTTAGGTCATGCTAATTGAACTGGTATCTAGATCAGTCACACTAATCAACCTTAATGGCATGGGCTAACAAAAATCACTTAGCAAACTAATCAAAATCTAGTTCATCAAATTGGCTAGGTAAGTGAGATCGGTGGAAGGGTCTGCTAAGATTGCCTTAGACACCATCGAAATGATCAGATAAACTGCTCCCAATTAAAAATTACCAGTCGAAATGCCAAACTTATCTTCGACACCAATTAGTTAACTAGTTTCAATTTGACCAACCTAATGATTCAGGTTCAACCACTGAGCCACAATCAAGGTCAATTTGGTCTAATCAAAGATGTGGACTTGGCCATCTACAACTATTGTATTACAGAAACTCTGATTAATCTAATTCAATATTTGATTAGACTTAATTAATTTCTCTACATGGTCAATCAATTCTTTGATTCCAACCTTAGGTTTAACCCAATTAAAGAGAAAGACCTAATTTGAGCTAACCCATGCCCCATATTTTATACAATGTCATTAGATCTAAATCATAATTCTAGATCTATTGGATTTAACACTTAATTCTTAATTAAGTTTTGCATCAATATGGTTAAGATTTTAAAAATAATTTTTCATATAAATTTTTTACATCAAGTTATAAAATTTTTTAGATCAAATTTAAATTTTTATGATTTTAAATCAAAATAATTTTGATTAATTAAGATTAGATGTAACTAGTTTTTTCGTAACTTGCATCACATACAACAACACCTAGGATTTCAAGATCTAACGATTTACAAGAAAATTTTCTCTTTTTGATTTTTTCTTCAAGGACCTCACAGTGGCACCCCTACACACCATGAAGAGTACCCTGTTGAACGAGAGGAGAGAGTCATGAAATCCTACTTGCTCCTATGACCGGATGGCCTAGTGATTACCCAATTTGAGTATTTTGCTACTCAAAATATCTTATCTAAACCAATGATAATCAGATCTAAAAATAAATTAATTTATATCTAATCTAAATCATAAATAATCAGATCAAATAAATAAAAAAAATTAGATCTAAAGTCATATTAATTTACATCAAAACAACCTTTCTCTGACACCACTTGAAAAAATATGCGGTAGTGCAGTATATGCAATTTAAAAATTTTATACAGTGGAAGTAAAAGATTAAATAATTTAATCCTAATCACATGCATAAGATTCTATCTTAGAGTATCACATCATGATCTTTGATATAAAAATATACACTTTAGATCTAAAAATAAAAATCACATCAATCTCATCGATGCTAAAATTCTAAATCTAACTATTAGATCTATAATAGAAATCAAAACAAGTTAGAGATTATTATCAAACAAATTTGATCTTGATCTCCTCTAGTCCAACAGCTAGAGAAGGTATTTCTCAGGTCACTCATAGCTACACAGAGTCGTCTGGCCTCTACAGAAAGATCCATGCGAAGATAGGCACAGATCAGGGACTTGGAGGGGCTAGCCTGCAAGCAACTTTGACAGCTGATTTGTTCCTCCTTGTTCAAGTACCTTGGACACTCCAAATCAAAAGAGGATCAAGAAGAGGAATAGAGGAGGAGGAGAAGAGGCTCTAAAAATAAAAACCAGCAAGGGATTGATCATGGGATGTCCAAGAGAGAGGACCCCTTTTTATAGACTAGGGATTAGGGTTTTCCAAGGAAGAGCACCAAGAGTCAATTCTGAAACCTCCTTTTGGCATCCTAAAAAATTCCAAAAAAATTATTAGAATGTGGATAAGAATTATAAAGTCTCACATGCCAAAGGATTCTTCAAGAAAAATAAGAAAAAAATTAATATGATGTCAACAATATTCCATATATGAAAAATCTATTTCTTAGTTTATCTCTTATCTCTAATTCAAATCGCACTCGAATTAGACAAAAGATAATATTATGACTCATTAGCTATTGCCACCCACTCTTATTGGACCCTCTATCATGATGCCAAAAATTATAATCCAAATCTAATTAGGCATGGAGAAATTGGCATGCTTTCAGGACTGGCATAGAAGATAAGGACAGAGTCCTAATTCGACTTAGACTCTTCATTTCTAATTCAATTCTAATCTAAATCAAATTTGAACTGAATCCACTAATAAAAATGAACCTAATATAATTAAAAACTTAAATATCTTATTAAATTTCTAATCCAATTAGAAATTAGTTGAGTCAAAACTCTGATCGAATCAGGATCAAATTTTTTTTGTAATCAGGTTCAATCATATCAAACCCAATCAGAGTCGAACTGAATCTAATTTAATTAGACTTGATCCAAAGATCTTTGCTCAATCAAATTGAATCAATTAATAATCTAATTACTAATTAATTCTTCAAAAATGATAGAGTCTCAGTTCCAGTGGGACTCTTCCCCAGAGTCCTAGTCTGAGTAGGACTCTTCACTAGAGTCACAATCCAATTGGACTCTTCAGCCATCAGATCTAACCAAATCTTCTAATACGTATGATCCTATAGGTTTGAACCAAAGTTGGTAATATAGGAATAACTTTTTATACCAATCGATGTAACCATCTAGCAATGATGACCCAACGATCGGATAGGTCGAAGTATTGCAAAGCAACCTTCTAGAACCTACTGGCGTATGGTTACCGTATAATTCATTCTTTGGACCCAAATGCTCAAAGTGACCTAGGGTTTAACTGTCAACCCTAATTTAGTCGACCACATTGTATTTTAACCTTTCAAATAAATCTCATAGATTAGCCTGGCCAAGGTTTTACTGAATTGAAATACACTGATGCATATCTCCTACTAATTCAAAGGGATCAATTTCATCTTGACTCACACATCGACTTGATAAGTACTTGACTACATCCAGTAGCCTTCCATCACTGAGTTAGAAACTCAGATGGTCCGATACTAAAGTACAATGAGTTACTTATAAGTCATCGTGGTGGTCTCAGGTCAGAGGGACATGTATATCTGTACTCTTTACGAGCTACTCTTAACAGTAGAGTGCTCGGCACATGATCATGTTCGATGTGAATGTACTCCTATATTCATCTGCATGCCATAACAGTATCTCCATACTCCTTGATTAAGAGGACAAGCAACTCATATGGCATGCAACGATCTATACTCGATAATGCTATCGTCCTATTAACAGTATATCATTTGGTCACGAATATTTTTAAGGACTTAATGATAAATTCTCCACTGTCGATTAATTATAGTCCTAAGGACTTCATTACAATACAGGAGTTCAAAGATGGATAATTTGTAATAAAAATATCAAATATTTTTTATTAATAAAAATTTATATATAATTTACAAGATGAGCACAATCGTTAACAGACTGACGATTGATTTTGGGACACATTTTTCAATACAAACCACATGCTGGATCATGATACGAACATGACACTATCATCTGAAAATTGAAAACAAACACAAAACATGTCAGAAGAAAAATCGAAGATCTTGTCTCCATACCTTTGGATCCTACGGATGTCCAGGGTTGGAGTCTTAGCCACGCAAGCACCCAGCCTCTATTAATATCCACACAGAGATGCCTGATCGGAGCACTGAGATCACTGGTGTGCTAGCATCTTGCAGGCCTCGCTCCTCAGCTTTGGATCTAAATCCTTTTCTAGGACTCGAAGAAGATGAACACTGCGCAAACCCTTTCGTGCAGATCTGATGAGATCTGAATCGAACCACCAAGAAGAGAAGAAGAACTTTTCTTTTTCTCTTTCTCTCTCTCTTTTTCTCTCTTTTTAGATCTAATCTCATCAGATTATGGGGCGTTAAGATTGAAGAAGAGAAGAAGGGAGGCATTGGAATAGAGATATAATGCAGCAAGAAGGAAGTGCTCCATATCTCATGCACACCTTCTCCCTCTTCTCATATTTTGTCACATAAAATTATTCCCCATGCCGCAACCAATTTCTAATTCCCTAATAGATTAGATCTGATATGATCTTGGGCGTTAAGATCAAAAGGAAGGGATAAGATGTGTTGAGATAGGAGAAGCGGTAAGGAAGTTATCTCACGCACAACTTCAACGCATGCCCACCTTTCTAAATATTTCTATCACACAAAAATAACATCCCATGCCCATATCAGATCCTTAACTGATATATTTTTCTTTTAAATCAAATTCAAAAGGAAGGATGAGTCAAAGGGAAGAGAGAATCCCAGACAAGGTCGGCGCCCCCTTATCATTCATGCGTGCAAAGAAAAAAGGGTGCGCATCTTCATGCGTGCCCTCTCTCTTTCTATATGAGATCTAGAGATAGAAGCCTAGTAAAAATAGGCTTTAAGGGTTAGGTTTAATCTAGTTCAAACTAGGTCCAAATCGAGTTCAAATCAAGTCTGAATCGAATCAAATTCGAAAGGCTATCAAATTGATCCCATCAGGATTGAAATCCAAATCTAATTTAGATAATTGAACCTAATTAGTATTAAATTAGATCAAATCTAATTAAATTAAATATGATTTAAATTAATTAAAACTTAATCTATAATTTAATCAATCTAAAATAAATTACAACACTAGCAATTAAGTCCTTGCATTAACAATTAGTAGCTGCCAAAATGTGCACTTACAAATTAGTAATTTTCAAAATTCAAACTATCAATCCGATTGATAATTTGAATATTATCCAAACCATTGATCAGGTCATGCTCCTTTTGTATGTGACCCCTTAGGTTATATTCTGTCTAGTAGTGAGACATACCGTGATCTCCATCATAGTATCATCAAAACTCCTTTCGATGAACTGGAACGATTCCAACTCATCTCAACAAAGATCGTTGATCTAAAAATGATCCTAGTGAGTTCTCACGATCCATCAGTGATACCTAACAGTATGTAGTAATAACCCAATAGAATAAAAAAGATGAATCTTTAGGTACAGTTGTTGGTGCAGAATTCTACCGATGCTGGAGAAGCTGGAGTTGAGATGACCGCAGCCGCCGTCGGGACCTGCAAGGGAAGTCTAAACCAGAGTTGGGGGTGCTCCGATAAGACCCTCCGATGCTCAAGTCAGTACTCTGCTTCAACAAAAATGGAGCACTCAAATAGGATTTTTGGCAGAGTTTCGAGATAGAGTTTAGAGCTTAGAGAAGAATATATCTGGGGGTCTCTTTTTATAGACAGAGAGCGTAACTAATTGACAGCGACGTCTGTAACCGTCTGGTAGTGGGCCGTTTAGGGCCATGCGGAGTTTGTTACGGAGAGTAGTGGCGTTAGGGGGCTGTTCAGGGCAACGTGGAGTTTGTTATGGAGAGTGGAGTGGTGTCCATTGTCCTGACTTACCAGAGAGTGGTGGAGCCACGCGGAATCCATTACAGAGAGTGGAGTAGGGTAGTGGCCATTGTCGTGACTTGCCAGAGAGTTCGGATCTGTTGGCTGAAGCTCGGCTAGGATGTCTGATGGAGCGGAATGGCTCTCTGTCTCATCAATCCAGAAGAACTCGGATGTTTTCGAGGTTGCTGACGGATCTACTATTGTCGGGTGCCTAGAGCACTGATGCTGCAGTCGGGAGTCATCTACTGTAGAAGCTCAGACGGGGACTTTCTATTGGGAAAGTTCGGTTTCATGAGGAATCCGATAGAGGGTCGATCAGCAGTGGACTTCGGATGGCGTTGGAGAGGTTCATCCACTGGAGGAGTCTGGAGGATCCTGTGGAAGTTCGGTTGGCGTTGTTGAAGTCCGACTGACGCTATTAAAGGTTGATGGCTGGAGAGGTACGGCAGACATCGAAGACGATCGGCCGTTGTAGAAATCCAGCTGCTGGAGCCCGTCTATTGTAGAAGTTCATCCAAAATTCATCTGCTATGGAAGTTCAGACGGAGTTTGATTCTTGTAGAAGTCCGGATGGGGACCGCTTATTGAAGAAGCTCGACTGAAGTCCGTCTGTAATAGGAGTTTGAAAGGAATTCGTTTACAGTAGAAGCTCGGATGGAATTCGCTTACAGTAAGAATCCAGAGTAGATCACTTGCAGTAGAAGTTCAGAGTAGACCGCTTGCACTAAAAGTTTAGAGTAGAGATCTGGCTGGTGGAGCCCTTCCATTGTCAAAATTCGTCTGGGATACATCCACTGTAGGAGTTCGACTGAAATCCAGTTCTCGTAGGAGCTCGGATGGAGTCCGAAAGGTGGTCGATCACCATAGAAACTTGGATGAAGTCTGGTTACTGTAGAAATTCCACTGTCGGAGAAGCTCGGATATTGACGAAGTTAGGAAGAAGTTCAGAGTAGAGTCGTCTGTGGCCGAAAGAAGTCTGGAAGGGATTCGGAGAATAGTCAATCACTGTAGAAAATCAGCTGGTAGTAAAGCTCAGAAAATATTTGGAGCAGCCCGGTAGATGAATGGAGGAGCTCATTGTCGAAGAAGCCCGAATGGCATTATGGAAGCTTGGATGGTTGAGGGAGTTTAGAAAGACGCCGCACAATGGTCGAAAGTCGAAAAAACCCTGGAAGGGTCGGTCTTTTACAAACTTCGGCTGGAGGTATTTTATACCCAACACCAGTCCCCCTACTTTCGAGTTCGGGTTTCGAATGAAGGAAGTACAGAGAAACTTTCACAGTCGAAGTTGCCTCCCTCGATTTTCATACTCGATTATTTTCAGATATTTTGGCATTTGGCTCCCTGGTGCTGGAGCCTTTTCAAATCAAGGCGATCCGAAAAGATTGTTTCAAAATTTCCATCGGAGCATTGCTCTAGGTACGGTGCAATAATGGTTCTATCAGTTGCCAGCCACTTTTTGTTAGAGCATGATCCCGGCTCCTCCCATGGACCATCGGTGCAGCGAAACCAGCAACGAACAAATCTGGAGACTTCTGGACTTGATTGAAGGCCCTTGACGAAATCAGCCTGGTTGCTGTCTTCTTCGTCAGCTTTTCGTTCTAGATGAAGAACGCCTCTAAGATCACCTCTAAAAAATCCAAGATCTAGGTCCCAACCAGATTAGGCCTGGACCAAGGTCTTCCAATTTGTAGATCTCAAATCAGGGCATTCTAGATAGGAAAGAAGGTAGATAGAACCAGACCTTGCAGATCTATCCTGTTGCAGCCTTTCCTGTAGATCTATTGATGGAGATCTCACCCGTGCCTCAAACGACCTCAAATCAACTCCAGATCTGAGAGAAACTTGTACCAACCTCTTCACAAGAGATTTCAGATCCTGGATCCGATGTTTAGGTAGCTGCAAGAGAGGGAGAGACAAAAGGGATGGCGGCACAAAGGGGGAGGGGCTAGCGCCTCCCCTGCTTTTCTTGCCTTTTTGGGACCTGACGGCAAGAAACCCTAGGATTTCTTGCTCCTGGGGCATGGAGAATAGCTAGAGAGAGAGGGAGAAGAGAGAGAGAGACTTGAGAGAAAGAGTTTTCATATTCTTTGACTTAATCAAACCTATACAAGTACATGTATATATAAACACAGGGTCAAGTGACCCAAACCCAAAACTTCCTTGACCAACCCTATGGGAGATTAGGTTAACCCAAGCCCATGTACACCCATGACTCGACCTAATCTCACCTATCCTGGGCCTAGACCTGGCCCATAAAGAGTTGGTCCCTTGAGGCCCACATAACCTAGACCTCAAGAACCCGAAAGGCCCACAGCCTTTCAACCTAGGGCCCCACTAGCCCTAGAGCCTCCATGAAGCCCTCATGAATGATGGACCTTGGCTGTAGCCTTGGTCCCCTGGGCCTTGGGCACACCACCTGGATCACAACAATCTCCACCTTGGTGTCCCAAGGCCTCAACCAGCTCCACTCTATCCATCAGCCAAATCAGCTCAACACATCTCTGAAAGCTGTCCCATGGAAGTACCTTCGTAAGTGCATCAGCTGGGTTCTCCTTGGTGTGTACCTTTACCAGCTCCACCTCACCATCCTCCACAAGCTCCCTGATCTGATGATATCAAATGTCGATGTGCTTTGTCCTTGCATGATAGACTGAGTTCTGTGCTAATAGAAGTGCACTCTGGCTGTCACAGTGCACTCTAATGGCCTTCTGAGTAAGGCCCATCTCCGTCAACAAACCCTTCAGCCAAATTGCCTCCTTAGCTACTTTTGTCAGCCCGATGTACTCTGCCTCTGTAGTGGATAGGGCCGTGATAGGCTGCAGACTCGATCTCCAAGAAATAAGACCTCCATACAAGCTAAAGATGAAGCCTGTCGTAGACCTCCGAGTATCCACATCTCCACCGAAGTCTGCATCTACATAACCGCCAATCAGCCCCTGAGCCTCCCTGGACATGTCAGAGTGTCCCACTGCACCTCCTCGCTGTCCGTAGCATATGCCAACTCCAACTGATCCCGCCAGGTATCTGAATATCCACTTCAGAGCCCTCCAGTGCTCCCTGCCAGGCTACGCCATGAACCTGCTAACCTGACTCACTGCATGAGCGATGTCTAGCCTACAACAGACCATCACATACATCAAGCTCCCAACTCCTGAAGCATAAGGAACCATCTCCATCTCTTGAGCCTCCACCTCAGTCTGTGGCGCCATGGTCTTCGAGAGTTTGAAGTGACCGGCAAGTGGCAGCTCCGTCGGCTTTGCTCCCTTCATCCCAAACCTCTCTAAGACCTTCTGTATGTAGCCCCCCTGAGATAGATGCAGCACCCTCTGGGCTCGGTCTCTGAAAATCTCCATGCCTAGGATCTTCCTTGCAGGGCCCAAATCCTTCATCTCAAACTCCCAAGATAAGGATGCCTTCAGATCCTGCACAACCTTCCTACTCTTACATGCTATAAGCATGTCATCCACATACAAGAGTAGGAACACCCTAGAACCATCCTCAAGAGATTGAACATAAACACAGGGATCAAACTCACACCGAAAAGTCCAATGCTGCACACATAGGAGTCGAACTGCTTGTACCATTGCCTCGACGACTGCTACAGCCCGTACAGCGACTTCTGTAACTAACAAATCGTTCCCTCTGATCCTGGATCCCTGAAACTGGGTGGCTGCTCAATGTAAATCCTCTCCTCCAAATGCCCATGGAGGAATGCCGTCTTGACATCCATCTGCTCCAACTCTAAATCCTGAGCTGCTACAATGCTCAGCAACACTATAATGGAAGTATGTCTGACGACGGGAGAGAAGACCTCTGTCACGCCCCCGACCTGAGATTGTGAATCGAGGGTCACGGCAACCGCCGCATACTTATGAAGAACTCTCTCCATAAGCATGCAAGGCATCTCATCACGATATCAATGCATCACAGCAGAATAAATTTAAATAATTATTATTCAACTTTAATTCAAGTAATTAAATCAAATGTCTTACATCCAATAAATTTTTTCCACTAAAAATAAAACAATAGATCTAAATTTAATGAAGTTGACAATGCTAAATCTCGCCTCTAAAAGCTCTGTCCCAATATTTCTTCCCACGCTCGAAATTAATTATCTGAATCTGAAAAATAGAAAGAAAGATAATGAGCTAGACAGCCCAGTAAGTAAAAAGTATCTCTACCAGATATTTCACATATTATATAATTTTCAAGAATAATGCTGTAAATAAACATAAGAGTATATTTCATGCTGATTTAATACAAATCAAATATTTTCAAATATTCACATATAATATAATCATAAATCTGATTTCGATTCAAAACACTCGTAACTCAACAGCCTTGACTATGACCAATGTTTAACCCCCATTGGCGGGGTCCACAGAATACCAGCGCACAACCCCCACTGGCAGGGTCCACAAATACCAACGCACAACCCCCACTGGCAGGGTCCACTGAGTACCAACGTATAATCCCCATTGGCGGGGCCCACTGAAAACATAGTTAGGCTGAGAGCATAAATCCGATCTGTATCAAAATACTTTGTATCATAATATATCATAATTTTTCACTGAACATGTACATAAATCGACGTACCATAATATTTCAAAAGCACTTTTCTTTCAAAACATAATTTCATAAATCATGCATAATTTCAGAGAATAATTATTTATTTTCAGAATAAATATGAAATATCTCGAGAAGATGATTCATTACTTATCTTTCACGGAGCACTGAATGAACAGATCGACTAACTTCTAGGAGATTCTTCCATGCCTATTATCCAAAATTATATTTTTATATTAATTTTAATTCAAAATTAAATCTAACAAATCCCAAAATCAAAATCGCACTTAAAATCAGACTCTTTCCTAAACTCGATCAAAATCATCAGATGAAGCCTTACACTTCGCTAATCCTAGAGGAATAACTTTAGAGAGAGAGAAATCCATCAAGAGAAAGAAACAACCTAGAGAGAGAAAATTCTAAAGAGAGAAAGTAGAGAGAGAAAGTCCAATTCTAGAGAGAGAAAGTCAGGGTTCAGACTGAAAGAAGAGAGAGAAGAGAGAGAAACTCTCTCTCTCATTCATTCATTTTTTTTTATTTATGTATTTATTCATTTATTTATATATATATATAAGTATATATATATATATTGTTATTATAATTATTATTATTTTTCTTTTCTTTTCATTTTCTTTTTCTTTTTATTTTCTTTTTATTTTTTTCTTCTTTCTCTTTTCTTTTTCTTCTTTTCTTTTCTTCTTCTTTTTTTTTCTTCTTCTTCTCTTTTCTTCTTCTTCTTGGTTCCTTCCAGGCCGAACAGAGGACGACGGTTCTTCGGCCTTGACCGACCGTTTGGGCCGCGGTCGCCACGGCGGAGGCCGGTGGCAGAGGGGGGCCATTCCCCCGGTCACAGAGGAACATGGCCGGCGATCGATTGCGATCGCCGGCGTCGAAAAATTCATGAAAAAGAGGCCCAAAAATAGTCTTTTTCTCGATCAAAAATCGGTGACGCTCATCGCCGGTCGCCGCACACAAAGGCATGGGAGGAAGGGGAAGGAAGAGGGGAAGAAGAGAAAGACTTACCTCGGCCTCCAGTGACCTCACCGGCGAGCAATCATGGTGAGAAATCGGACGGTGTCTGCGGCTTCGATCGAGAAAGACGGAGAGAAAGAGAGAGGGAGGAGGCCGATGTTCGATCTCAAGGGAGAGGGGTCTTTTATAGGGGACCCTAGGACTCCGAGAGGTCCTAGGATTCCCGGTCTCGCCCGAATCTCGCCGGAGAAGAAGACTCCTATCGGGAGTCTTCTTCCCAGTTTTTCCCTGTTTGTTTTTTTTTTTTTTTTGTAGGCTTTGGTGGGCTGAATTGGTTTTGGGCTATAACATTCTTCACCCATAAAAAAAAAATTTCATCCTCAAAATTTTTCATACCTGTCACCATTTTATTGGAAGCCTGTGGATTCTGTT